>NC_064868.1:81521789-81821789 GCF_024139225.1 Suncus etruscus
GATAAACTGGAAGGTTAGAGGAAAGAGAGGACAAAAAGTTTATATTTTTTAATATAATTTTTATTTTGATCATAGTGTCTTACATATTGTTGACAATAACATTTTAGGTACATATTTACATAGAATCAGGGGGGATTCCCATCCCCAAATTGTCCTCCCTACCCCTCCGTTTTTGTCCTACCTCCCATTTCCTCTTTCCTCACCCCCAGGGCGGCTAGAATATGTGGTCCCCTCTGTATCCAACCCACTACTGAGTAGTCTTGCACCTGTTTGGTCTTGATGCCTCCCTTATCTCCCCCTCTAACTGTAGGCAGGACTAGCTAGTTCAAGTTGCATGGTTTTGCCTGAAAAGGAGAAGATAAATGAACTGGGGTAAGAGTCTAATACTCCCAAAATAGGTGGAATCCTTCTAGAGGCTCTCATCATCGATTTGGGAGATGAAGGAGAGAAAGAAGGTGAAACACTCCACCAGTACCAAAAAAAGTGTCAATTATCCGGTGAGGACTCCAGCTATATCGATAAGCACCACAAAAAAACAGACGAAAAACAAAGCAAAACAAAAGTTTATATTTTTATGATCAAAATAATGAGACAAGACAAAAATCAAGTTATTAAATGAAGCAGAGGACCTAGAAAATAGTAACCTTAAATGTGATTCCTGTATATGCCCTTATTTTAGAAACCTCAAGCAATGATATTCTAAATTCAAAACAACATATGTAAACACAGTAAAAAACAATCCTAAACAGAGGTAGTTTTCATGTAAAACATTGTAGAATTATTGTAAATACACTACAGAATTTACACTAAAACTCCACACTCAAGCCTTTCTCTAAATAATTTGCATAACCGTAGTACATTTGTTATAATTATTATCCATAAATGATAGAATATTATCAAAGCCTATACAAAGTTTACCTCTCTTCTATCTTTCCAAATGAACCAGTTATGTTTGTTTCAGGTTTATATACAGATAACCACATGGCATTTAAAATTATATACCCTTAAGTTTAGCTTTAAGCATGTCTCAGGCTTTTCATTTCTTGAAGACTTTGAAAAGAATTTGGTATGTGTTTTTGTTTGTTTGTTTGTTTGGTTTTGGTTTTGGGTCACAGCTGGTGATGCTCAGGGTTTACTCCTGGCTCTACACTCAGAAATCCCTCCTGGCAGATACGGGAGAGTATATGGGATGCCAGGAATCAAATCCTGGCTCATTCCGGGTTGATCTCGTGCAAGGTAAACACCCTACCGCTGTGCTATCTCTTCGCCCCAGTTTGGTAGTTTTTTTTAAAATGATTTATTTACTTCAGAAAATATTTCACAATTCATATTTTTCTGACTTTTTTGACTCAGATTAGACATATGCAGTAGATTTGGGGGCAAGAACCACAGTACTAAAATACCACGCAAAGGCACATTGGAGCAAAATATCAAACATATGATATTGCCATATCATTAACATATTATCATATTACATGGCATCATGGCTTCTTATTCATCTGAATTTCACAATTTGATAAATTGTTTAAAGTAATTTTTAGAAATTGGTAAAAGTATGACTTTTTATTAGATAATTTATGACTTTGTTATTGAGAGAGGTCCCTGGGTGACTTACATAATGTCAGAGGAGAGACGCTACACATCTATCTATTTCCCTCTCATCACCTTTGTCATCCCAGAAAACACCTTGGAAATCTAGGTCTAATGAAGTCTTCTGTGAGAACCTACTCACATACCTAGCCCCCACAGGCAGCCATCAAATTGCATTTGATGGCCTTTTGATCTGTGTCACAGGAATTGAAAATTTCTCTGGGAGCCATGGGTTCAGGTTGGAGAAAGGAATTGTTCCTTGCAGGAAAAGAAAGTCAGTTCTAAACCCTGCTCCTGGCCCATTTTTTTTACTCTAGAAAATAATTTCAGGAGGAGACACTGACGTATAACAAGTTTATAGAGAAATAAAGAAGAGAGGAAAGAAGTAAGGTAAGGTTTGTGTTCAAGAAAACTAAGAACCTCTGTACCTCAAAGGATACAATGATTCCCCACAGAATGGGGGAAATTATTTACCCAATATATATCTGATTGAGGCTATTATCTATGATAAACAAGACATTGGTAGAGCTTAAGCAAGAAAATTATATCTAACCGTATACAAAAATGGGAAGAAGAAATGTACAGATATTTCCTCAATGAAAAAATGCAAATATATAAAAGGAACATGAAAAAGGCTCCATCCACTCATTAATCATCAGGGAGATGCCAAAGAAATATCATGAGATATGTTATATCAATGAAATAACAATGAGATATCATGTCACATCACAGAGACTGGCATACATGGCAAAGAATAAGAAAAACCAATGCTGTCATGGATATGGGGGGAAAAGGAGCCCTCATTCACTGCTGGTGGAAATGTTAACTGGTCCAGTCTTTTTGTAAAATAATATGGGTATTCTTAAAAACAACAACAACAACAAGAACAGAAATTGAGCTTCCATATGACCGATCAATACTACTCCTAGGGTTATAACCTAAGAGCCCAAAACACCATGCAGAAAAGCCCTCTGCACTCCTAGGTTCATTGCAGCATTATGTACAATAGCCAGAATCTGGAAATAACCGAAGTGCTGGAGAATAGATGAGTAGCTAAAGAAACTGTGGCACATGGAATACTATGTAGTTGTAAGAAAAATAAAGTTATGAAATTTGCTTATACATGGGTGGATATGGAGAGTAGTGTGCTGAGTGAAATAAGTCAGAGGGAGGATAGATTTATCACACTAATTTGTGGAATATAAAAAAAGATAGCAAAATATGTAAAAATAAACCCAACACACATAAACACACAAAATAGCATGTTATTAATATCCAGGAACAATAGAGATAAGGGCAGGAGTATGGTAAGAAGCTTGCCATAACTAGTAGGGAGAGTATTTAGGGCAGAGAAGAGACCACTATTACAATGATAAGTGTTGAGAGAGAGAGAGAGAGAGAGAGAGAGAGAGAGAGAGAGAGAGAGAGAGAGAGAGAGAGAGAGAGAGAGAGAGAGATTGTCTCCAGGGGCAGGCAAAGGGAGATTGGAAGGGAAACTGGGGCCATTGGTGGCTGGAAATGCACTGGTGAAGGTGTTGTACACTGTATGACTGAAATTCAATCATTTACAATTGTAAATGAAATACCAACTGTATTATGAAAAACCTTGTAATCATAGTGTTAAAATAAAAACAATTTTTTAAAAGAAAGCACTCTAGACAGAGTTGCTGGTACACTTCTCTGCATTGAAGCTGGAAAACATGCAATTATACACTTTAAGTGGGGAGACATGCTGGAAGTATGTGCTTGGCACCATGTGCTCAGCATCATGAATTGGGAAACAGCACATATGTGTGCTTAGAGCATTCTTTATTCAATTTATCTTTTTAAATGTCCCTCGCAAATGCTCCCTTCACTCCTGGAACACACACTGTTCATTGCTTGGATGTTTGCAAAAGGTAATTTGGGGCATCCCACTGCCTTCTTTTGCTATTCTTCACTTGGCCTTTGCTGAATAGTTCAGAGCCTGTTCTCCCCGTGGCTCTCAGAAAGTTTCTAGCAATTGGCCTGGAATTCTGTATCTCAATGGCTTTCCATGCCTTTGGGGTATTCGACTTTCAGTCTGATTTTCCCCAAATCCATACTACCTGCACCCTCTCCCATTTTTCCTACCATACATACAACAAGATTGAAATGTAGAGACTAGAAATCTCACTATGTCCTTCCCCAAAAACTTACCTATAAGATACATCACTGAAGATAAAAATGTTGAATTCCTGAAAATTATACATTTGTTATTTTACTAGGTTAAATGAGATTGTGGCACTGATGAATGTGAAGATTTCAATAACCAGGTTATTCTGGATTATTTCAATATGTCTTTTTAGGTATTTTCTTCCAGAGTGTTGCTAAAAATACCTTCAGTGAATCCAGAGCTCTCCTGAGATGTTCAATAACTGCTTAATTCTTATTTATGTGGAAAGATAGTAGCTGGGGTCTCCTATAACCAACTTTTTATGACTTCACCAAATAAAATGTGATCATTTTAGTATCACTACTGATATAGCTCATTCTTTCAATAAATATTTATTATTCAGAATCTTCATCTATGCATTTCTTTTCTTGTGTTGATGATGTTAGTAAATGACTAGGAACCCTATAAATCTTGAAGAATTACAATACAAAAAGAATATCAATAATTTTTAGAATTACCTCCAGACATGCTGTTTCATATCATTTAGGTTATTACAAATTTTTGAGATAAAATGACAGGTTTATGTACCTGTTGGGATTGTTTATTTATGCAACAATTTTTCCCTTTACAAGATGGTCATGTTTTCTTATTTTTTCTTTTAATAATATTTTATTTAAACACCTTGGTTACAAACATGATTGTGGTTGGGCTTCAGTTATATAAGAGGGCACCCCCCCATCACTAGTGCAACATTCCCACCACCAATGTCCCAAATATCCCTCCTTTTCACCAGCGCCTCCCCCTCCCGTACTCTAGACAGGCTTTCTATTTCCTTCATACATTCTCATTGTTAGGATAGTTCTCAATGTAGTTATTTCTTTAACCAAACTCATTACTCTTTGTGGTGAGGCTCATGAAGTGGGCTGTAACTTCCAGCCCTCCTCTCTTTTGTCTCTGAAAATTATTGCAAGAATGTCTTTCATTTTTCTTAAAACCCATTGATGAATGAGATCATTCTGCATCTTTCTCTCTCTCTGACTTATTTCACTCAGCATAGTAGATTCCATGTACATCCATGTATAGGAAAATTTCATGACTTCATCTCTCCTGAAGGCTGCATAATATTTCACTGTGTATTCATCTGTTGAAGGGCATCTTGGTTGTTTCCAGAGTCTTGCTATGGTAAGTAGTGCTGCAATGAATATAGGTGTAAGGAAGGGATTTTTGTATTGTATTTTTGTGTTTCTAGGTACGTTCCTAGGAGTGATATAGCTGGATCATATGGGAGCTCAGTTTCCAGTTTTTGGAGGAATCTCCATATTGCTTTCCAGAAAGGTTGAACTAGATGGCATTACCACCAGCAGTGGATAAGAGTTCCTTTCTCTCCACATCCCCTCCAACACTGCTTGTTCTCATGCTTTGTGATGTATGCCAATCTCTGTGGTGTGAGGTGGTACCTCATCGTTGTTTTGATTTGCATCTCCTTGATGATTAGTGATATGGAGCATTTATTAATGTGCCTTTTGACCATTTGTATTTCTTCTTTATCAAAGTGTCTGTCCATTTCTTCTCCCCATTTTTAATGGGATTATATGTTTTTTTCTTGTAAAGTTCTGTCAGTGCCTTGTATATTTTGGATATTAGCCCCTTATCTGATGGTTATTGGGTGAATAGTTTCTCCCACTCAGTGGGTGGCTCTTGTATCCTGGGTACTATTTACTTTGAGGTGCTGAAGCTTCTCAGCTTAATATATTTCCATCTGTTAATCTCTGCTTTCACTTGTTTGGGAGTGCTATTTCCTCCTTGAAGATGTCTTTAGTCTCAATGTCATGAAGTGTTTTACCTACGTGTTGTTTATATACCTTATTGTATCATGTCTGATATTGAGGTCTTTAATCTATTTGTATTTTACCTTCATACAGGATGTTGGCTGGGGGTCTAAGTTGGCTTTTTTGCAAGTGGCTAGCCAGTCGTGCCAACACCACTTGTTGAAGAGGCTTTCTTTGCTCCATTTAGGATTTCTTGCTCCTTTATCAAAAATTAGGTGATTGTATGTATGGGAACATTCTCTGAGTATATTTTATCTTTTCCTTTTGCATTTGTTTCTTAGAATTTCAATGTTTATAAACATTACAAATACTAAACTCAGTGCATGTATCTTGAGTTAAGTCTACTTTAGAAAAATCTACCAGGATATTTTAAGTACCTTAAAAGCTTGGAATTAAATATTTAATAGTTTACTCTCTTTCATAAAAACACAAACAGAAATGCAAATATGATGCTGAGCTATTGATCCTACATAATCTCCAATGGAGGAAAGATGGTTAGAAAACATATGGTATTATTTGTTTGAGTATATTGTAAAAGCACTTAATTTAAGTTCGAGTTAATCCCTGTATATTAATTTCACAACTGGTAAGTCTGAATCTTATATATGTTAAATAACCTCCTTAGGGCTACACAACTATTAATTGGTAAAACCAGATATCTTGGAGTTAATGAAAATCATAGTCTTTAGCCAACATAACCAAGCAAATTTTCTTTAAAAATACAATAAAAGTAATTTTTTGATTTAATGCTTAGGTAACCTGAAAACAAATAAAAATATGACTAATATAATTTTACAATGGGGATATGCAGTGGCTGGAGGGATACTACGGGTATAAATAGACTTGCACGAAGCAGACTCATGTTCAAATTACTGACTCCAATTATGGTAAGTACTACTAGGGATCATTCCAAACACGAAGCCAGGAATAGTACCCAAGCACTACCAAGTAAAATCCAAAACAAAAGCAAGACCACCAAAAATGATCACACTCATTGTCCTTGCAATTTTATCCTTGATATCAACATAACTAACCATCAATATCATCAAATACTCAAGTAAAATTCAAACTGTTTCTTTCTGTGTACTTATACCTTGTTAAAATATTATCTTTGAATAACTTTGCACTAAAATATAATTCAATACTGCTTTATGAGTAAGTTTCCAGAGTACCATCAGGTAGTCTGATTATATTAAGATAATATCTCTTTAAAATAAAATTTTTATTCTTTCAATGAATAAGCACTTTAGTAAACCAGGGTAGTTTTTGGAGAAATTTGATACATATATAGAACTTTTTTTTATAAAAAGATAGAATGAAATTTACATTTATGGGCTTATCTCTGAGTTTCCCTGTAATTTCTCTGTTTCTGACATTGATTTTATAACTTGAAATTTAATTAAGTTTTGGGAAAATGGGAACCTGGATTCATCTTCCTGAGACTCTATTCTTAACTCTTTACCAGATATCTAAGCAGTAAGAAGAGGCCAATCCATTGCAATCATTTTAATAAGATGTCAACTATTTCTGTGCTTGTGGTTCTCAAGGAGGTGTTACAGGCAGGGAAGAATAAATGTGTTAGGTTGTTTGCGGTACCAAGAGAGACTGTTGGGAACAGAAAAGAAATCATCCAGTACCCCTGTGAGTTCTTATAATAAAACAAGTTTCATCTTGATAAAATAAAATACAAGGAAAAATGCATTAATAACATCTGTTCCTCCTGTGAACTTGGGAGCAACCCAGCAAAGCTGAATTATTCAACTATGTTGCTCCAGCCACCTTTAAATAAACTTGGAGCTGAGAGAACTAACAGAAAGGGAAGGTCAGAGAGAGTTTGGGGAAAGAAAAGAAGAAATATATGTGAATCTAAATTCTGCCTACTCTCTGGAAAAGATAAGGAATTTCTATTTTCCCTGGTAGAGTTGAGGGAAGGAGAGGGGAGTTTATACAAGTAGCTTTCAGAAACAACCCCATTCTGCCTTCAGAGTTTCTACCAGAATCTAACATTTTGCCAAAATATATTCTTGGGCATGAGACTTTTGATACCCAATAACAAGGACAAAAATCGTTCTTGCCGAAGATAGGATAAAAGGAGTCAAATGGTCCCATTTCACTGATCTTGGGAATTTCTCTAAACTCCTCCTAAGAACAATCAGCCCAGGTTGGATTATTTGCTGTAGTAACTCTCAGAATTCAGGGATCCTTATACTTAATACTGGCAGTTGATTATCAAGTCTCCTAGAAAGCAACTGACAAGATGTGTCAGTCAAGACATGTATAGATGAGGCAGAGTTACATATACCTTCTAGCACTCAAACAAACCTCATAGCTCTCTGGTCATTTTCCATTGAGTGTATTTGTGGAGAATCCAATATGACCAATCAAGTCATTTACCATTGATGATAACTCTCATCTGGGTAAAATCTCATCTAACCCTGGAGATGGAGGATGAGGTTGACAGTTCTAATCTGTCGTCATACCTTGCTGGTTTCAGTTCCAATACAGATGATATCTAAGGGCCCTCAGCTATCTGTTATATAATTAGACATGCATCATAATTAATAGACACATCAGTAGATACACATGCAGAAGTCCCAAAAGTATGTTGTAGGAAATAAAGTTGAAGACTAAACTTTATTTGTAAGAATATACGTATTTATATATGCATATGTCAATTTTAACTCTGTACTCACTTGTGCAGAAATCTGAAAAATCAAATTGCCTAGGATTCCTAATGGGTTGACACTCTACTTAATATTTTTCTGTGGAAAGTAACTTTCTATATATTTTATCATTAGTGGAGATTTCTATATGAGCTAGTTAAGGCAACCAACTGTGGTTCTAAAAGTTTATGGAATTCACAGAATGAGTTTTATGAGACAGTATGAAGTGCAAGATAGAATATTACTTATGCAATAGAAGAGGAAATACAGTATTTGGCAGTTAGAAGTTAAACTTTGAAGTAGGCCAGAAAAAGTTAAAGATTAAATTGTCAGGTAAGCCAGGAAAATGAATTGATGAAAATTATGAATTTAATGAAGCAAAATAGTAATCCTCATTGTGGCACAACTGCTAAAGTATAACATTAGTATTAATTATTTCAAGCAGTTATTTAAAATACTTATTTTTAGGCTGAGTTATTTACAATACAGTTATTCACATAAAAAGATTGCATGTATAAAGCATTCCAGCACCATATTCTCCACTAGAGAATCTGCTTTTCTCTAACATTGCCCCAGTATCTGCCCTCCATTATCCCCTACCCCCAACCTCCCTATTATGCTGTTTACTAAGAAAGACAAATCACCAGTTTGTTGCCTTTGGCCATTTGTTATTTAGTTATATCTCACATATGAGAGACTACTTTCTGTTTCCCTCTCCTGATTAATTTCACTTAGCATTATATTTTCTAGGTTTATCTATGTAGCAGCACATAACATAATTTTGCTTTATATTTCTCATAGCTGAGTAGTATTCCTTTGTTATATGTAACAGTTTATCTCATGTCTTGGAAATGTGGCTAATTTATAGAATTTGGCAAATGTAAACATAGGAGAGAAACAGTTTTTTTCTGAATAGAGTTCTTGGACTCTTGGATCAAGAACATGTTGGGATAATGCCAAGATGTGGAATTGATGTGATGCTGTCTCATATTATCTCTAGAGAGAATGTGCGAACCAAAGTCAGAGAGAGTCCCAGTCCTTATTCCAGCAGTTAAATCTAAAAGGTTGAAGATCTACATATCAAGAGGAGAGATGCATGTGCTGTATGATTGTCGGCACCTTGGGCATGGGCTGGTAAGATATCTATGTGCAACTGTGATACATACATCTTCCTTTGCTCCAAGTGGGCTTATATAGTGATTCTCCCAACCTGCCCCATGTGGGACTGTCTATGTACATAAGAGTTCTTTGCTAGGGTGAGTGCCAAGTAAAAGAATTGGTGGTAGTAGATGGCCTTCTTAGATCTTCCTTTCCTGCCCTTATTACTGAAGGAGTTTCCTTGGTAAGGGGTCCAGCCTTCTCTGTGCCTGCAGTGGCATCAGGTAAAAGTCTTGTCAAGGCCTTAAACTACTGTATCTACAAAATGGGTCATAGCAGTAACTGTGCATGCAGTGTAAGGCTAGTAAAAGGTAACTTTTAAATCCTATTTTTTGTTGTTTTTGTCTTTATTTTTTATTTATTTATTTTTTTTTGGTTTTTGGGTCACACCCGGCAGCATTCAGGAGTTACTCCTGGCTCTATGCTCAAAAATGGTCGCTGGCAGACAGGGGATGCCAGGATTTGAACCACAGTCCTTCTGCATGAAAGGCAAATGCCTTACCTCCATGCTATCTCTCCGGCCCATTTTTTGTGTTTATTTTTTACATTCTAAGATATTTTATTATATATCAAGAACTCATTGCCATGGGGGAAGCCCTACCCAACCTGCCTACTTGCTTCAAAATTTTATGGAAGTTTTTGGTGCCTTTCTCACCAAATTAAGTCTCACGAGAAGGAAAGTTATTCTGAGCTATTCTCATTAATGTAATAACAGAAAACTTAGATGATGATTTATTGTCTTCATAATATAATAAAAGAGCAATTTGGCTTGGATTGTAGTCATCATTTGGTCCATAGCTGCGTTAGATAACTAACATAGACAAGTACGATTCCACCCAAGTTCCTCTTCAAAGTAGAAACAATGGCCCAACAGTGATGAATATAGTCAGCTGACAATTTTGGTGGTCAGTGCTGCAATTCAGTCCTTGATGGGGCTAGATGGTGTTGGATGGTGATGGAAGGTGAGAGGTCTTTCTCCTCCAGCCCGGGCTACGTGTCTCCAACCCCCTCCAGCCGGTGGATCTGAGGGTTCAGGATAGTGGTGGGTAGAAATCTCACAGGCAGTCAGGCTTCAGGAGATATCAGCTTTATTCAGTGGAAAAGGCTGAAGAATCTCTCCCACAATGACTCCCAGCCTTCCTCAGACCCTTGCTTTTACACACAAGAATCAGGTACCACCCTAGAGTGGGAGCAAAATACCAAGTAAGGAATAATCCAATATACTCTTACCAGGTTACACCCTAGGGTGGGGCACAGTTATTGATTAGGGTAGGATCAGTAACCCAACAATCAGCACTTTTACTATTCTCATTTTTAGATTACCATTCAGTCTAGGGTGTCTCAATTAATGGGTCAATCTGTATCACAGATGGAATGAGACAGGAATATAAATGCTAGGCAATTTTTAATAAGATACCTTGATATATAACTGTGCCTCCCAATTAGTCACTCAGAAAAAACAATTGAATTTTCAAAGGCACAAAATCAGGGATAGATGATCAAATAAGAGTGAAAATTGCAAAGGTAGCTTGTTTGATATGCCAATTCATCCATATTTTGAACAAAGAAGTGTTGCCAATATAACTTTAACCTTTATACAAGGTGCTGTGAAAAGTATATATTGAATTCAATGGACAGTGATTAGGAGCCAGAAAGATAGTACTGGGATAAAGGCACTTGCTTGCAAGTGTCCAACCCAGCTTCAATTTCCAGAAATAACTATGGTCTCCCAGGCACTGCTAATGGTATAGAGTACAGAACCAGAGATAGGCCTAGATCACTGTGGCCTAATTTTTCCTTCCCTTAAAATGTGATAAATTTTTCAGAGTCTTTTTTTTATTTAAACACCTTGATTACATACATGATTGTGTTTGGGTTTCAGTCATATAAAGAACACTACCCATCACCAGAGCAACATTCCCATCACCAATGTCCCAAGTCTCCCTCCTCCCCACCCGACCCCAATTTTTCAGAGTCTTAACATACCTTGTTATTCTTACTTCATAAATTTATAAGCCAAATATAATCTTCACCAACTCCCAGTCTTTATCTTGGTTTTGTTTATTTTTTGTTTTTGGGTCACAATTGGCACATCTTAAGGCTTACTGCTGACTTCTGTAATGTACCATCTGTAATGTCAGTAATGGAACCTGAGTAGGTCTGTGCAAGACAAAAGCCCTTCCCTTTGTACTATATCTTGGGTACAACACTCTATAATCTTAGTTCTTTCTTATATATTTCCATTAAATTTACTTTTGTAAAATTATATTAGTTCTAAGATTTTGTTATTTCATTAAAACATTTTAAATTTTAAGAAAATTCAAATAAGTGAACCGACAGAGAAGTAAATAAATAATCAGTTGTGCTGTTTATGTTTTAATAGTAACATACTCCATATTCCCAATGAAATTTTAACTAGAGTTAATATCACCAATGTCATCATCTGTATAATACTGTTGTTCAACTACCCTTAACTGTCTTCTGAGCCATAAACACCTAAATTTTGAGAAAAAAACCATAATATGAAAATCAAAGTGATGAGCTGTAAGGTAAGCTAGAATGAAGCTGGAATTTAGCTATAAAACATGATAATTAAAAAGAAATGCTTTTTTTAAAAGTGTTTTCATCACCGATTAAGTAGATATTGTACCATACGTTTAAAACTGTCACAAAGTAAAATGCATAACTGAAAGCTCCAAATTGAAAGTAGATCATCAAGAAATGATGTTGCTGGCCAGATTTCTAACATGGCCTTCTAATGGTAATTGACCCTAAGCTGGTAGCCTGTGTATGGTAATGAGCTATCTCATTGTCATTCTTACTTTATATCAAATCTTACCATTTGACCTTCAACTAAGGATATTACCTTGGTTAACTTGACTTAATCTCATGAATTCTTAAAATAAAGGGGCTGGAGGAATAGCATGGAGGTAGGGCATTTGCCTTGCACACAGAAGGATAGTGGTTCGAATTCCAGCATTCCATATGGTTCGCAGAGACTGCCAGGTGCGATTTCTGAGCTTAGAGCCAGAAATAATTCCTGAGTGCTGCCGGGTGTGACCCCAAAACCAAAAAACAAACAAAAAAAAAGCCTTGTGTAAGTGGTGGGAGAAGAAATCAGCTACGATGCACAAGGAAATTCAGCACACACTTGCTGACTTGAAGGTGAAAGAAACCACAGCTGTGAATATAGTAAAAATAGCTGAATTGTACTCTTTCAAATAATATGGTGATTTCACTCTATATGCATTTTATTGCAGTGGATATTCGGGGAAATAACTATATATAGAGATTGTGACAAGAAAATACAACAATTTGGACAGGTGAAGCAATCAATAGATTTCCCTTGTGATAGGCTGTAAGATTGAATTATAAGATAGACAACTTGAAAGAATTATTACAAATTTCATTGTTTGAAGGACAAGATGGGAATAATGACAAAATGCATCAGGGATCTCAGCAGATAAATGTGGCAATAAAGAAGAATAAATAGTAATTGAGGAACAAACGAGTAAAAGATCTCAAATAAAAATAAAGAATTGCATCGTCTTAACAGCATAAAGGAGATGATGTTCAGATTTAGTGTAAAGGGTCAGAAGAAAAGAAGATAATACAATAAAAATAGAAATATTTGAGGGTAAGAAAAAACATTTTTCAGTGAAACAGAGAAATATAGTTTGATCCCACTGGAAAGAAGAGAGAACATAGGTTAAAAAAGAATTAGAAAAAAAAGGAATAAAACTTTCCCATATGACTATAAAATATCAAACTAAATACATAAGAACCTCAGCACACAGAAGCTGGATAAATACAAAAAAAACTGCATTTGGTACACTATTGTTCCACTGTGTGCCATGAAAGCAAAGTAGAAAGGTTTCAAAGCAGTTAGAGATACAGAAGAACAATGGTGTGAAAATTAGTTGAGTTTTCATCTGAAATTATGAAGCTCTATGAAAGTCTCAAATGTTTAAAGTAGTAAAGGAAAATATTTTAAAACATATTCAATATCCAGTGAAAAGCTGTATTGGAAAATGAGGAAAATTTAGTTGTTTAAAAAAACTAAAATTTGAGAGAATTTGCCAAAAAGGTCTTCACAATAAGGATTGAAGAATGTTCACAAAAGTGAAATGATATTATATTCAACTTTCATTTGACCTTGTAAATATACATATTTCAAATGATTGTATTTCATTAATTGCTTTATTTAAGCACCCTGGATACAAAGTTGTTCATTGTTGGGTTTCAGTCAATTTTCCTCTTAATTCTTTGTTTAGAATGATTCTGTGCTAATATATTATTTTAAATGTACTACTTCTATAGATACACTCAACTGAGAATAAGTTATAAATTGGCTATCAATTCACAAAAAGTTGTTCAACGTAAATAATTAGTCACCAGGGAATGGAAATTTAAACAATAATGAGAGACTAGTTCATAGCCACTGCAATGGCAAAACTTAAAAACACATACCTTTGAATGTTGGCAAAAATATGAAGATACACATATTTTATACATTACTGTTGGGAATGCAGAAAGTTATCCTCACATCACTTCTCAAATTCTAAATGGGGAAAACCAGCAATTTAATCAAGAATTCAACGTATACTTCATTATGAAAGGAATTTTCATTTATGACAACTGTTAAATAAATTTAAATATCTGACCAGAAGGAGAATTGTATAAGTATTATATATTGAAGCTTTAATCTATAATTCTCAAAACTGGAAAAAAGTTAAATACATGAACAGGAAAATTAATAGACTAATTGCTGTTTTGTCACCTAATGAAGTACGAATCAAGACAGAAAAAAACATAACTACAAGTATTTATAACAGCATGAATTAATCTTGACTACATACCACTATTTATAGAATCTTACTTGTATACATATGTGTAAATGCATTTATATACTTCAAGAAGAGGAAACACATCTAGAGTTATAAAAATTGAACGTGTATACTGGTGGAGATAAGGATGCTAAAATTAAGCTTTAAGAATCATTCTAGTACTTGATAGGTAGATCATCACTTGATATATGAATGTATTTAAGGGTAGGAGCTGGGACCACCCTAGAAAGACCTCTGTGTGCATCTTTTCTCCAATACCTTTTGCAATGTTATTGGATCAACAGGCTGAAAATAGACATTGATTGAAGCCTTTTCACCATGACAATCTAGCAAATTCATAACATATAATAGCCTTGATTTTCAGAATCCTGTGTTTTTCCACACCTCAGTTGGCTGCATACAATTGCAATCAGTTTATTGACTTGTTCACGTAAGATTGTGATAATGACTGTGTAACAACATAAATATTTCAATACACATTCTATTTTTTATTTCAAATGATTTTATGATCTAGATTTTTGTTTTTTTACACACAACTTGCTTGCAATTTAACATCTAATTCAAACATCAAGTTCAGTTATCAAAGTTGAAATCTTCTTTTAGCAACAGCAGTAAAAACAACAAAAACTTTGGAGACTCTGGCCAAGTAATAGAACAGCAGGTAGGGCATTTGCCTTGCACCAGCCAATCCAGGTTTGATTCTAGGCATCCCATATCCCTAGTGTGTACTTTCAAGGAAAAAAGAAAAAAAATGTGAGACTATGTTTTATTTGGGCATTGATTGGTTGGTTGATTAGTTGGTTGGTTTTTGTGTGCTCAGAGATTACTCCTGGATCTTCACTGAGGAATCACCTTTGGCAGGATGGTGGGGGCCCATATGAGATGCTGGGATAGAATCCCGGTCAGCCACATGCAAAGTAAATGCCCTCCCCACTATGCCATTGCTCAGGCCCTAAGACTATGTTTTTATTTTTTATTTTTTGTCAGTAAACATGTATCATTTGTATTGGATTTTATATCTCCTGCTGATTAGAATCTTGACTAATGCATTTTAATGCTTTCTCTTCCAGTTAGTTTTTCATATATTAAAAATAAAATGGGGGCCAGAGAGATAGCATGGAGGTAGAGCGTTTGCCTTGCATGCAAAAGGACAGTGATTCGAATCCCAGCATCCCACATGGTCCCCAGAGACTGCGGGAGTGATTTCTGAGTGTAGAGCCAGGAGTAATCCCTGAATACTGCCAGATGTGACCCCAAAAAACAAAACAAAACAAAATAAATAAATAAAATGGTTTTATCTACAAACTTGTACAGAAAGTTTATGCTTTGCAATATATAAAATTATATTAGTTTCTGTGTGCATGTTCTTTTCATAATTGCACAAAGATAGATGATTAGGAAGCTGCAGGAGGCAAAGTCGGGGTGATCCTTGAGTGCAATGTCAGTAGTAAGCCTTGAACATTAAGGGGTGTGACCCAAACAACTAAAACAAAACAAAAAAAGATTCCTCTAGGACAGGGCCACAAAATGTTGTACAGAGGGCCGCAAATGCCCACGAGCAGAGAGTTTGAGACCCCTTTAACCAATGTACACTTACTATTTATATTACTAGACTTTGAGAAAGAAACAATTGCATAGCATTGTTTTTTTATTTTGATAAAGCATTGAATTTAGTACTTTATAAAGAATTAAGAACTACAAAGATAATGTTTCTAATTGTACATAAGCCTGGAATCTACTCATATGATTTTATTGTTTTGCTAATTTTATAATATGTTTAGTATGAAGTGAGCATTTTCTTCAACAAAATTGTTTCTACTGTTCAATTTAGGTTCAAAGTTCTACTGCTTAATATACAGAAACTTCATTGACTCACAGTGAAATATTTTCAGAAGATAACTATGGATTGATATAGGTCAATAAGTTTTCAGACTTAATCAAATAAATAAATAAATAAATATAAAACATTTGATACATCGTGACTAATAAAGGGATTACATTAACTTTTTAAATCGTTTTTCTTCAGAAAAAGGATTTTGAATTTACTTATTTTATGAAACAATACACACAAATTGCTGAATTAAAGATAGTTTGCTTCTGTTGTATACTATAAATAATTGCTTATTTCTAAAGCCTGTTTCAAGCATTGGACATTGACAATAAGATTTGAAATTCTTCATTGGTGAGCAATGTTCCATTTTGTAGCTTTGTACCATATGAATAAGAATGGCTGTTTTGGTACAGTAAGAGCTACTTCTTCCATAAAAATTTTTCTCAGAGATATAATAATGATGGACTCAGAATAAATCTTATTGCTGAAGCACGAGTAATTAAAAGTGCCTCAGAAATAGGCTGGAATTCCTGCTTTATCACATTCAAATTCTATGTTCTTCAAGTCAACTAACTTTTCTATGAGTCTCTGTGATGGAGATGCCAAAGTCAGTGTGTTTTCAATGAGTAATTCTGAGTAAACAATGCAGACCTTGATTCATCTTTCTGTAGCTGCAGTGCAACACTAAGAAAGAAAATATCCATGCAGTTTGCAGACAAGTGAATGAAACTAGGGGATGCCATGCTCAATGAAGTCAGGAGAAAAGGAATAGATGGCAAATATTATCTCTAATATATGGGACTTCACAGCAAAGTAACAGCAAAGGGTCAAAGACAACATAAAGGGAGAACTGATCTAGAAAACTGAGTTGGAAAGAGGTTGTTGGAGAGGGTTATAAGGTCTCAGGAAGAGGGAGATAGGTACATTAATGACGAATGTGGTATTGGAATTATGTGCATGAGAAACCATTATTAATAGTATTGTAATCCACAAAACCTCAACCCATATAAAATTAAGCAACAAACAAAAAATAAATGATAGCATTATTCTAGCACCTAAGTTATCAGTAAGTATTCAATTACCGTTTAAATTTTTTTTCATCAAAATCACCTAATACTTTGCGCTCTTCAGCCTTCTATACTGGCTTTTTATATCTTTCTTCATTCCAAGAACAGGGTGTGAGGCATATTACATGCTTAACAATTGTTATGATCTGATATATAAGACTGTGGTGTGTTTTTTAAAACATCTTATATTTACGGCGAATTTTAAGCGTATGATACAGTAAAGAAAATGGCAAGTGATAAACCCATCCCTCAGAGCTTCACCAATTATCCACTCAGAATCAATGGTGTTTCATTCTTGCATCTTTGCACCTATTTCTTGATGTAAACTGAGTTCATTATTTATCATTTCTGCAATAGATCTCCATTGTTCCTTCCCAGCTTTTACACTCAGTAAGTACAAAGGAGTATGAAAAGGAGCATAAACAAAACAAAACTGTAAAATGATATCTACTGTCATGATCACAGAAAGTGTTTCCAAGGCTTAAGAGAAACTATGGATTTTCTACTGCTGTTTGTGCCCCTGTGGGTAGATAACCATGAAACAGGGGACAGGTGGTTCAAATTTAGAGTCTTTCTGAAAATGACACATACAGTGAAATGATCTGGTTTTTATTCCCTCTGGGATAGAAAAGAACTTCCTGCTTTACTTGCACTTGCAGATGGAGAATATGGAATGCGCCCAGCAGTGTAAGGCTAAATTAATTTATAGGCATTTTTAAAAGACAAAGTAGCTATTCTCTGTACAGCTGGGAGCCAAGAGAGAGGTTAAGGATGTTCGAGTTGGGATTAGTCATTTAATATAAAAGCAATAAAAGTGTCTCAAATTATTCCTGATAATTATGACCCATCAAGTTTCCTCTTTCCCAGGAAGTAAATTGTTTATTGAACTCCTTTTTCGAAATACCAATGAATAGATTCTTTTCGTTGTGGGCAAGAAGCATGGGGACTAAGATAATTCACAGTAGCAATATTACCTTAATCACAAGCAACATGGCAAGTAGTTCATATATCTGAGCATTTTTAACTCCTTAAGGAGAATCAGGAGGTAAGATAATAGCCACCGTATAAGATTTTGGGGAGAAACTTGGTGTTATGTTCGATGAAATGATTTAACATTGTTTCCTTAGAAAGCTTGCATAAGGATTATTTGAACTTTCCTATGTTTTATAATGAAAGGGAAGAGTAATTTTTGTTGTGGCAGGATTTATTGATTTGTGAGTGGCACTATTGACTACATGCGAGAGTATTACAAATAGAAACCTTGCAAGCATCTCTTGGCCATATTGACAGGCTGTCTACTATGCAGACAGTCCTCAACCACAGTAAAAAAAAAAAAAAAAAACTTCTGTGAGGGCAGGACTATAATGAATGAGAACGACTTCATTTGTATTGCTTTGTATGCTCGTATTCATATTAATGTACAGTTCATCATTCGATCACTTATGCATTAAAGATTTATCCTGCATTTACACTTCGAGTGTGCCATGGGAATGTCTGCAAATCAAACACCCTTTCCTACCTCAGTGGAACAAAATGTGGTTGGCCAGGAACTATCTATAGAGAAAATTCTAACAGTTTGACATGCAAAGGACCCTTTTCAACTTACTGATATATATTTTGATAATACGAATGTGCTCTCAGATTACTAGCAGTATTTGTCATGCACGACTAAATTCAGAGAAAGTTATAAACTTATAATCACAGATGTTTTCAATGTTTGATGGAAGCCCCTAATAAGTCTAGAAGTGAACCCCAAAGCCAATAACCCCAATTTCTGTTACAGCACTTTAAGGGTTAGAGTTTGGGACACAGGCAGGTGTGCCCAGGGCAAAACTCCTGATTTTTCATCCAGGGATCACTCTTGGGAATATTGTAGTGCCTGGCATTCAATTCAAATGTGTCAGTCACCTGCCTGCTAAGAACCTTACTCTTGGTACACTTTCTCCATTCCTACTTACCAGCATTTTCAATCAAGTTCCTTTAAATGTCTATATTCATTGACCTAAGATTTCTTCACTTTTTTTTCCTTGATATCATTTTAATCTGAATTTTAGCAACACTACTCTGTGAAACCCATGGTTAGTATGCCACAAGCAGACTCTCTGTTTCCAAATCCAATGCTCCATTTTCTGTCTTTATCTCACTGTTTCTGTCTTCTAATTATTTCTTTAATCATATCAGGACACTTTTGTGGTTCTCTTTCTGGCTCAGAGGTATTTCAGAAAACGAGTTCAATAGTCGTGGGAAAGAGGATACTTAATGGTCATATTATCAGGAATAATTTGAGATGTTTTTATTACTTTCATTTTTTTCTCTCCATCCTCTTAATATTGGGATATCAGGGTCAATTTTTATTTTTTTGTTTTTCACTTATATACTCTTATATAAACTTATACCTATATTTTGATCCATCTGCATATAGGAGCTAATCCAGACCCACAACATTTTTCTTGTATATGATGTAATTTTTGTATTTTTACTTTACTGTGTCTCCATAAATGCCACTTACAGGCAATTTACAATTTTCCATCTATGTCTTTAGTTAGACCTCTCTTCTGAAATGCACATATATGTGTGTGTTTTATAATCCACTTCTATTTATCTTTTTATTATTTACATAAAATTTGTTTTCATGATCATATATGTTTTAGGTTCAAATTCTTGACTATTAAAATTATAAATTAAATGTATCAGATTAGAATTCGAATCCTAACCCCTTAATGTTTGCAATAACTGCAGTGTCCCCTGTTTTTATAAATTGGAGTTTTACTGCTCATTATGTTCAATGGTGGAAGCAATTTGGGGCCACCACTGCTTGTATTCAGCAGCTATTCTGGGCCAGTAGTCAGAAGGGAATCTTGGTGGTGCTTAGGGGATCTCATGCAGTACAAAACAGTCAAAGTGGAATTGACCCTATCCAATGCAACTATGTTAAATACTTGACATTTAGCAAAGCCTTTTCTTTTTTATATTAATATCTTTATTTAAACACCTTGATTACAAATATGATTGTAGTTAGGTTTCAGTCATGTAAAGAAGCAAAGCCTTTACAAATGAACACATCATAGTCTTTAAGAAATTCTAAAATATGTACCCCATTTCTGACTCCGGCATTTTTATGAGGTGGGGTTTGGCCACAAATATCCAGTACTTAACTTGTACTGTCTCTTCAACCATAAATTAGGGTTTAAATTTCTATGTAATATCATTACAAATTGAAGTGATAGCATTCACTTTTAATCCACTAGCATCATATTTGGCTCTTAATGAAATTCATATATATTAATGGTTTGCTGACCAAATGCCTGCCACTGTTCCACTTACTGAAAAAAAACAATGCTAATAAAAAGACAAAAATCTCCAGCTCTCATGGAAATCATATTATATTTGTAACTTACATTTGATAACTTTACATAAAAATATATTCAGAAACTATAACCATTTCTGTGTCATTCTCCTAATGTGAATTGCCATTAGACAACCTCTAAATTAACCTGCTTCTTTTCTTCACTTTCTATATTCTACCCAATCTCAAAAAACAGATTGAGGCAATGGAAAGTAAATTTATATTATATCATTATATATTCAATATAAAGAATGTGGTTTTTTACTTCAGCTATTCACATGATTAATTTCCTTTAGATTTTAAGTATCATCTGATGAAGGAAGCCAAATTTGGTAATACTAGAAGAATAGCATATGGACCTGCAATATTCATTTTTATCATTTTACCTTGATTTTATTTGTTACTTGAAAATATATAATAGCTATTTATTTTTTCATGTCTTTCCTCCCTCTACAGAATATAAGCTTTATGAAAGCAGGATACTTTCTATTTTGCTTAATCTATCTTGCTCTCAGGATAAACCCATCTAGTCATTACTAGGTAGCATTACATCTTGGCTTTGAATGATAATAACCAATTTAATAGCTATAGAGTGCAAAAGTAGCTCAGGTCAGACATAATATACAGCGTGCTGAATATAGTTAATTTTGCATTGCATTTTTGAAAGTTGCTGAGAGTAGAGCCTAAAATTTCTCATTGCAAGAATATAATGCAGTAATTATTTATGGTGATAGATATTACCTACCTTATTACAGTGTTTTCAAAATATAAATACAGCTATCAATTCATTATTTATACAATTATATAGGTTTTCAATTATATATTAATAACAAATTTAAGCAAAACAAAAGACAAATAATCCAGGTCAAATAAACAATAATAAAGAAACAATTCAGGAACACACTTTATATTCAGGGGTTGGATAACATAAGCAAGTTTGCAGCCACTTAAAAAAAAGCTAAAATATAGGTAATACAATAATGAAGAAAGAAATATTTAAACCTTTTAGGGGTTTAAATATATGTTATAAACAGTAGAAAATAGTGATTGGATTTTATAAGAGGAGAAAAATATAGATTTGATTGTTTAATAATCATTGATTTGTGTAATAATGGGAAGATTTATCTAAGAATAGGCTAAGACTAGATTGAAGAGAATAGGTATATCTATGAGCCTTTGAAAATAGTGTATAATATGGATATTACTAAGGATTGAAATTCCTCTGCTATTAGTTGTGAGATTGTTTTTACTTCCTGGTTCCTACTACATGGGGCCCTCTATTGCTTTCTTGTGTTATAAAAAGAGAATGCTGTCTTATTATTGTACTTTTTTTTTGACTTGCCAGGGCATGTTCCCATTTGCAAGATTGGTTGGAAATCAAAAAAAAAGAGGAGAAAGGTAATTTTTGGTTCAAACAAAAATACACATCACGATGACATTTTATATGATATATGAAAGTGTCGATTGCAAATCCAAAACAAAAATAGTAGTTATAATAGTGCCATTTATGGATTTTTATGCAGCCACCAGCAGAGAGTTTGTGAAGAATCATTATCATTATAAAGCATGAATGCATTCACCCATTCATTCAACAAATATATTTTAGATGTTTTTATGGGTTAAGCAATATTATAGGTTCTAGAAATGTATTAGTGATGAAAAAGAGTCTGTGTTGTCAAGGAACTCATCTCTTAGAGATTGAAAGTCCCATGACTATCAGATAGAAAACAAAATACAGACTTCAAAGGCACATTCTAAAATAGAATAGAACTGGTACACACTATGTATCAGAAAGAATTTAGAAAAATTACACAAAATATGTCAAAGATAAGAAACATCTCTGCATAGCAGAATTATGGATGAATATCTATTTTCATATTTAAATATTTAGCTCTATTTAAACACTTCACAAAATACTCATGTTAGAGTTGCTTTTAATCCTTCAATATTCCAACACCATCCTGCTAGCAGTATGACCTTCCCTCTATCTTTATTTCCTATTTCTCATTCACCTCCTAAAACTACCCCCTTAGCAAGTACAAACTACTTTATTTTATATTGCTTGTTACAGGCAAAATGGCTAGTGGAATCATTGAAAAATGCTTCAGTAAAATAAAATTTGGGAAAACAGTTATATCTCACAATGGGGTCATTCAAATCTTTTAATGAGGGTTGACTAAGTTTTGTTATTCGTTGATCTTCTGTGTTTCTGCTTTTGTTTATCGAACTTAGTTGGCTTCTGTTCTATTTTCTCATCTAATTTGCTGTGCTCCAACTGGGCTGTCAATACTGTGGAATTTGGTGGTGTCGCATAGCTTTGTGCCCCAAGTACTCCTGGATATTTAGAAATGGACTGATTTATTTCAGTGACTTGGTTTGGCTTTGATCTCTTCTGAGATTAGTGGTGAAGCTATGAAGCTGGGTTGTAGTTTACATGGTGAGAGCTTGGGATGTGGGAATTCTGAAGGTTCAGAATTCCAGCAAAGGGACAGGCTTCCCACCCCTATGCTGAGGAGACCCCAGAATTTTCAACTCCCAAATCAGTGTAGATAGAATTTGTTATCAGCTATGTGTCTCTGCAGAGATTATTTGTGAAGCAGAAAAGATGGGTCCTTTGCCTTTAGGGAGCTGTGGGGTGTTGGTGCGACTGTTAGGGTTTGGCAAGTTTTGCCTTAGTCCCGCTCCCCTCCCACGGGTGCTTCAGACTTTTCAAAACAAAAACAAGTGTATCCATTACTTGGAACAACATATGACTTACATCTCTTTAGAGATTAGTGGTGAAGTTGGGCCATTGGTTACATGAAATTCACTATCTCATATTCAAACTTCTTAAGTCTTTGTCAAATATCAATTCTGTTAGTGCAGTAGTTTTTCTATGGTAATTAAAGTAATGTTACAAAAGCAGCAACTCAAATATAAACATTTATGTTTTATTTTTATATAGATCATTATAATAGTTTCTTCCTTTTTCTTTTTCTTTCTTTCTCTTTCTTTCTTTCTTCTTTCTTTCTTTCTTTCTTTCTTTTCTTTCTTTCTTTCTTTCTTTCTTTCTTTCTTTCTTTCTTTCTTTCTTTCTTTCTTTTCTTTCTTTCTTTCTTTCTTTCTTTCTTCTTTCTTTCTTTCTTCTTTCTTTCTTCTTCTTTCTTTCTCTTTCTTTCTTTCTTTCTTTCTTTCTTTCTTCTTTCTTTCTTTCTTTCTTTCTTCTTCTTCTTTCTTTCTTCTTTCTTTCTTTTCTTTCTTTCTTTCTTTCTTTTTCTTTCTTTCTTTTTCTTTCTTCTTTCTTTCTTCTTTCTTTTTTCTTTCTTTCTTTCTTCCTTCTTTCTTTCTTCTTCCTTCCTTCCTTCCTTCCTCCCTTCCTCCCTCCCTCCCTCCCTCCTCCTTCCTCCTTCCCTTCTTCGTTCCCTCCTTCCTTCCTTCCTTCTTTCCTTCCTTCCTTCCTTCCTTCCTTCCTTCCTTCCTTCCTTCCGTCCTTCCTTCCTTCCGTCCTTCCTTCCTTCCTTCCTTCCTTCCTTCCTTCCTTCCTTCCATCCATTTTTGGTTTTTGGACCAGTCCCGGTGACACTCAGAGGTTACTCCTGGCTATGCTCTCAGAAATCTCTCCTGGCTCAGGGGACCATATGGGATGCCGGGAATCGAAACCAGGTCCGTCCTGGGTCAGCTGCGTGCAAGGGAAATGCCCTGCCACTGTGCTATAGCTCCGACCCCAATATATCAGCTTTTAAGAATCGCGGTCCAGGTCTTTGTTTCCAGTCAGTGACTCACAATGTTATAACATGGACATGGGATGGGGGTGTATTCTTACCTAAAGGCTCATACAGGACAGATCCTGCTTTTAAGATATCATGTGCTATTTGCAGAAATAATATTCTTATGTCTATCATGCCAAATATTCTGACATTTTGTTGCTGATCGACTGAAGTCTTGTTTATAACTCTAGAACACCTTCAGTCCTTGATACAACTCTCAGTTGTAGAGGTTACCATTTGCACTGTGTTTCATAGGTTTTCCCTAAATTAGGTAGTTACTTTAGTAAACCAGCAAAGGGAATATCTAGAGAAAATTTTATATAATATGATCCCTTCATCCAAATTTTAATTTATTTGGATGACTTTATATGAAGCAAAACAAATCAGAGTTATAAGAATAAACACCAAATGGTGTCACTCATCTATAACTTACAAAGAAATAAAACATGGTAATGGACAATTTTGGATACTAAGAAACATTCCCTTAATTCTGTATGATAAAACTAAAATTAGAAAACTGATTAAATGAGTGAAGGGAGGAAATGCTGAAATGAACTAAATTATAATGATACATGTCAGAAAGAATTTCTTATACAATGTAATATAATCATGGGTATGAGAATCTATAACATTTTCTGCATGCTTTGGCTTAGAAGCAACTTTCTGGTTCAATTTTCTGTCACCAGTGGAAGAAGGATGTGAATACCAAGAAGAGTGATTGTGGGTGATTGTTACAGAGTTTCTGATGCAAGAGGATAAATATGTATATATTTAAATTTTTAAAATTTATCTTCATTGACATGTATTTTTAATATTTTCTGTAATTAAAGAATTATGACTTACAAAGTTATTGTGAGTTTCATTTTAGGCATACAATATTTTAATACTAGTTTGACAATTCGTCCACCAGTGATGCCATCCAATGTTACACTCTACTTCTTAATACCATCACCCCTACTCCCAGTCTGCCACCTTGAAAGGTACAGTGGTTGCAGTTTAGATGTCATGTTTTCGGCGTTGTTTAGTCTGTGCTTTGGATATATAGCTATACCATTTTCCCACATTACAAATTAATCATATATTTAACAAAATTGGATACTGATTACCATATAATTTGCTGTTCTCTCTTTGTTTAGGTATTCTATAACTCTTTTTATTTATTTATTTTTTGCATGCAGCAAACACCAGTTTAATCTCAAGACCTGTACATAGCTGGGCATGGTCCACAAAGAAAAGCATACAAAATAATAAATGGCATATAAATGGTAAATACTTAGTATAATTATTTTTGTTTTGGATTTTCGGGCCACACCCATTTGATGCTCAGGGTTTACTCCTGGCTAAGCGCTCAGAAATTGCCCCTGGCTTGGGGGGGACCATATGGGATGCCGGGGGATCGAACTGTGGTCCTTCCTTGGCTAGCACTTGCAAGGCAGACACCTTACCTCTAGCACCACCTCGCCGGCCCCTTTGTATAATTCTTAAATGCATAACACAAATGTTAAGTTCTGACATTGTTTATACAGAGTAGAAAATAGACAAAAATACTTCTTTTGTAACATAAATATGATAGTTTTGAATACACCTATTATATCTATATATGTAAATAAATGTGTTAGATGTTTATGGAGAATATTCACTCAACAATTACTTAAGCGTCTATATTGAGCACCTCCATGATGTCTACCAGAGATAAACTCCAGTACTAAAGTCTCTGGCATTAGTGCAGAAATTTTAGTTCTGAGATAAGGGAAAAAACACTGCAGCTCAATGATAGAGCTTGCCTAGAAGGAGCGAAGGAGGGAAGGTTCCCTCCTTCTAGACACTGGGAAAATACAATGGCAAAAGAGGTATGTGGAACCTGCACTTTATAATAATAAATACTTTATTTCTCCCAGCTTCATAAGAAAAACTCTTTAATCTCAAGGACTTGAAACTATTTTCTTACTCTTGGCATAGTAAGTACAGTTTAAACTTGAGTGACAAAAATTTTTCACATGACTTTTCTTTCTAAGATACAGGCAGCTGGGAGAAAACAGAATCTGAGATACACTGTCCTTCATATTTAAAAATGCAAGAATCATCAGATGTTTGGTAAGACTGAGAGCTTCTGCTCTAGGAACTCATAGATAGTATAGGGGATAATGTACATATCTTGCATGCAGATGACCTGAGTTGGTCTCCTGATATCCCATATAGTCACCAGGAGTGATCCTTAAGCCAGGATAAACCCTGAGCATAACCAGCATTGCAAATAAATAATGAATGAATAAACAAACAAAACAAAACAAAAACAGAAAAGTTAAAATGCCTTTTTTTGCTTGAGCAAAATTAGATATCTCTCTTGATACCCTTTTCCTGATGCTTTATTGAGATAGATATTGAAATGATAACTTCATAAAAATTAATTTTCAACTATATTTTAATTCAATTTCTAGGAAAGAAATGTATTTGCTTTCATGTACCATTTATTGGTTTTCAGAAAAGAAAAT
This sequence comes from Suncus etruscus, assembly GCF_024139225.1. Lineage (NCBI taxonomy): Eukaryota > Metazoa > Chordata > Mammalia > Eulipotyphla > Soricidae > Suncus > Suncus etruscus. Next base: position 81,548,493 of record NC_064868.1, read on the forward strand.
GAATAATTGAAAATAGACACATTCATGCCTCAGTAGTTGTCAGCTGATTAAGCAATAGAAAGTTTTAACATTAACATGCCAGAGATATGATCCTGTTAGGGTAATAGAAAGTTATTTTACTTGTGCCCCAATTTGGTTTCTGGTTAATCAAAGAGGATTCAGCTGAGCCTTCCTCATGGTACAAGACATGTGATTAGCTTGTGATGGAAGGAGAAATGAAATATGAAAACGCAAATTGCAGGGTAACATATTTTTAGTCACAGGTTGTCTTATAGAAAACAAAGGAAGTAAACAATCACCCTAGTAACTAACATTAATGATTGCAATTCAGTATTGACTTTAGTCTCGGCAGTTACCCAACCAATTCCTGTTTTATGTCAGAGCTGTTAAAATCTCACTGTGCTTACAAATCATGAGACATTTGCTAAAGTGGAGATTTTGATTCACTCGAACTATGATTAAGCCTGCACTGTCTATTTTAAGAGGCTTCCAAGGTACAGGAGAATTAGTACTTGGGTGAGGGCACTTTTCTTGCATGTGATGTAACCTGATTTAATCTTTAACATCACATATGGTTTCCTGAACACTGCCAGAGTTTTTTGAAACACAGAATCTGGAGTAAGTTGTGAGCACACAACTAATTATATAATATATATATATACATAATTATATATCACAACAAACAAACACACCCATACAGCTTTTCAGTTATATCATTGTTCTGGTCCCTTTCTCGATGTGTCTTTGGAAATTGATCACAAGAGAAAGAGAACAAAGACATCTTGATCTCCTTCCATTTATCTTATGTAATGTTTATTTTTCATAATAGCATTTTTAATATTTCAGGTGTGTATCATAAACTTTGTCATATGTACTACATTAAATTTACCCTTGAAGGACCTTAAAATTTGTGTTAATATCTGTTTAAATGTTACTTTCAGGGAGTCTCTGAAAAGTCATTTCTGAACTATGATTTAGGCATTGGCTGTTTAGTACATCAGAGGATTAGCACTCTGCAAACGCCCATTACTCAGCAAGTTTTATGGTTTACAATTGGGTTAAAGCAAAAAAAAAAAAAAAAAAAAGGAAGGGAGAGAGATATGATGAAGATGGGCCCCAAAATGTTAAAGTCAAAAGCAAGGTCAATCAATTGTAACCTGAAAGGGACAAAGCTTAGTAATGAGATGGAAATAGTTTCTAGGGAGTGAGGCAAAGAGAAATTGATGAGGAGATGAGTGAATAAAGGCGATGCATGCACAGAATCCAACTATTTTCTGATCAATGAATTGAATCCGTTGCAATTCTGTACACATTTTCAGCCCTAAGGAATAGTCATTACCATTCGAATTCATTTTTGCCCTTGAAGTTAATTTTATGAGATCAAGATTGACTATCTGAAACACACAGACTTCTGGAATTGCTCACTAACATCTATTTCATTATTTAATACATAAGCCCCATGGGGATTGTCTAATGATAACTCTGTGTTACGAATAAGGAAACTGAAAAACATTGAAGTTGCTGAAACCCCATCAACTGATTCCTTGCTCAGTGCTTAGTGTCCATGGACTAACAGTAATAGAAAAAATATATATTTATACATATACCTATATGTATATATACATATATATGAAATGTCTAACTTTTGATTCATGAGGTCACTGAGATGGTTTGTGTAGCTGAACTACAGAAATTATAATATTTCTAAAAATGCATTACAGGGACTCTGTTATTTCAATGTATATTTTTTTAGCCCTGAAGAGGAACGGAAAATCAGCTGTGACAGGCTGATGCAAAAGTTATCATTTTAATATATTCAGTTTGACATATTTCCATAAAAGCAAGCTGTTCAGAACTGCAGATTTATTGCTCATGTCTCAGTGTTGTGTGTCACTGAAATATGTAGTTTGAAATTCCAGAATAGGGAGGATGCTTATCATCATTAGGTAATGATAATGCAGATGAAATTATAAATTTTCTTCAGGGATAGAAGAAGAGGGTGGAGAAGAGGGTTTACTAATTCCCGAACAGCATGTGCCTATATTTCCAATGATATATTGCTTGTTTGCCAAAGGCGTCAAACAAAGTAGCTCTTCTTAGAACTAAATTGAAAACAATATATATGTATTTGCAATACTAATGTTCAGAACTCCTAACTTCTTCCCTGTGCAAAAAAAAGTGCTTAGGGAACTTCTAGCCATGATGGTATGAATATGTGTGTACAATTTTTTTCTTTTTTTGATTGATTTTAAATAAAAGAAGAACAATAATATATCAAGATCACTATAGAGTCATTACTTAAGAAAAAATGGCTCCTTTCTGGGCATTTATGGTAACTCTTACTTTGAAAACTAAATTTATTCATAGTATAAGGCTGTAGCTTGAGACAATTTTCTGATTACATTGAATAAGAAAAATAATATTTGGTAGCAAACTGCAATAGTACTGGAATCAAAACTCATATGGTTAGTGTTATATTTTGCATAAAACTGTTGTTCAGTTTATTACATACTTGTTTTTAAAGGGGACTAATTTTGAAGTCAAGTGTACAATTTAGTGCTTCTCTGAAAATAGACTATAATATTAAAGTGGGCAGTTTAAGTCAGTGATTACCAATGAAGAATGTTTGATATTAACCCCATAAAGTGCACTTTGACAAATTCAAGGACTTCCTCTTAACCATTTCTTTATGGTAGATCAGACTCACCAGTGCTCGGGGCTTACTTCTAGCTATGTGCTTAAATAGGGTCTTGGGAGACTATATGGTGTGCCCAAAATTGCACCATGGTCAGCCACATGCAAACCACGTGCATGGTCAGCCACAAGCAAGCCACATGCAACAGCTTTACTGTTGTTCTTTCTCTCTGGCCCAAGACCTTTTTTTATTTTTCCAATATTAATGAGGGTTATTATTAACCCTTTTTGTAGAAAGGAGTCAGAAGAAAATATTAACTTAAAATATCTAACCGCACATCTAGAATCAATTCATTTAGTAGCAGAATCTAAAACTAGCTTTATTTTGCATATAATTACTACATGTTTTGCAGGAATTTAATTTAATATTTGTTTCTGGGAGTGAAATTACTGTGAAAATCAAGGGAAAGAAATATATTATTAAGAATTTTGTGTGTTGTACAAGAAAATTATACTTCTTTCTTATTTTTGATATGATAGCCTCTGCAGAAAAACAAAAAATGAAAACACCAGATGATCCAGCCATACCACTCCTCTGCATTAATCCAAATGAATGAAAACACTAATTATAAATGATACTTGAACCTCTAAGTTCATGTAGCTTTAGTTATAATATACAACACAAATAGACTAATGAAAGGCTTATTAGAAGTTGATTTCAATATTTAATTAAAAATAAACTATAATATAGGGACTGGAGAGATAGTACAATGGATAAGGAAATTGCTTTGCATGCAACTGTCCTAATTTAAATCCAGATTGCCCAGGGATTTTCCCTGAGCATAGAACCTGAGGTAAGGTTTAACAACAGCCAGGATTGACCCAAGAACAAAAAAGAAAGAAAAAATGGTGGCATATATATTCTGCGGAATACTACTGTGCCATTAAAAAAATGAAACATGCCTTTTGTCACAAAATGGATGAAATCTGAGGTGATAATACTAAGTGAAATAAGTCACATGTGAAATATAAACATTATATTGTTTCACTCATGTGAAGAATATAAATGACCAAAGCAATCAACACATTACAAAAAGAAACAAAAATAGTCATTTAACTATGAACTCTGAAAAAAATATATGATGGGCTACCAAGGAAAATAGAAAGTATGTTGAAGGAATGACTGAAAGTATAATTTTGAATGTAAAAAGTGTTGGGTAGGATGAGGGTCACACACACATTGAGGTGTGAAGCAAGAGCCCCAATAATTTATGATACTGCAAATCAATGGACAATCAATTCTAATTGATAGAAATATGGAATTTGCTATAGCTAATAAGCAGTCAGTGGCTTAATTGGACTGTGTTTCATACTATGGAATTCAATGTTCAAATGGTTTTATATTACATAAGACTAATAAACATTTTTTAAACAAAAAGAGGGAGCCAGGGAAATAATACTGAAGGGAGTCCAGGTCTTAGGATTTTCCTGACCCCAGTTCAATCCTTTGCACTCCTTGAACCCTGGGCACTTGCAAGTGCCCCAGAGCATCACCAGGTGAGAATACAATCCTTGACATTGTAGGGTCTGAGCACATAGTTGGCTCTGGAATTGAATTGCCAGCCAAGTTGGCTGAGAATCTTCAGAAGTGGCACCCAGTCCCCATGAGTAGCTCTTGAAACACCAACCCCACCAAAAAATAGACAAGGAAAACAAATACAGTACCCAAAACTTTGTCTATTCTAAAGATATATTCTCCCACAGGTAGAGAATGAGCTAGAGAATGAGAATATCAGCATCAAGTTCTAAACCTAACTGTCATGGCTTACATATCCTTGAGAAGCTAATGCGAATGTTGTTTTGACAATATCATCGAATTAGATCTTAATGTAAGAGAAAGAGGATAGAAAATTTCTAGTGTATTCAGATTTAATAAATAATTGTTTAACATCAAAACAAACAAGAATGGAAATCACGTCTTTTTAATTGTCTCTGATAACATTGTTGCTCATAGCATGACAATATACCGACATTAGTTTGCATTTTAATTCATCACTTTCTCAACGATTCTGGCTGGAGATGCAAGTTTATAACTACGTCCTTTTCATTATATTCTCCTGCACAGTTATGCATGAACAAGGCTTGGTATGGAAGTAGACATGTATTCAAAATATTTCTATTTACCTGTGAAAAAATTATATTAATATTTTTAGATCAGATGTTTGGCAAATATTGGTTGAGTTGTCATTTCCTGCACTTAGAATATGTCTTTATACAAGAGACAAATCTGTGTACTTATTCTATGTGGAAAGAAATTGAGAAAACAAATTTAAAAATAAAAACAGGTCAACTGTTCCATGGTGGAAGTGAAGGAGACGTGAGATGATAGGGACAAGGAATGCCAAGTTGGGGTGGTGCAAATATTACAAATTTATAATAGCATGGTCCTAGCAAGTTTTATGTAAAAGCTACTTGCTATGCTAAATATTTTATATTTATGATCATTTGTTATTTTAAGCACTGTAATTTATGATGTTGGTAATGGTAAGATTTTGTGCATAAAATATCCCAATACTAGATCCTCCACCTGAATGTCAGCTTCTCTCCACTGTTTCCCTAGTGTCTCCCTACATAGTCTGTTATCCCTGATTCCTCTTCAGTGATATGTTTCTCCTCAAGTTACATACAAAATTGATTTCTATTTGTGTTTTTGGGGACACATCTGGTGGTGCTCATGGGTTATTGCTTGCTCTGTTCTAAGAAATTATTCCTGGCATGCTCAGGGAACCATATGGGATGCCCAGGATCAAACCTGAATTGGCCACATGCAAGGCAAATGCCCTACTCACTTCATATTTCTGGTGTCTCCAAAGCTGTGCTCAGGAACTCCAGGGACCACTCCTGGGGATGCACAGTTCAATTCTAGGCATTGGCATGTGGTACTGTTTATGCTCTGCAGTACCAGACATTATATGGTTACCCCATAAGTGTAGAGATTAGCAGAGCAACTGATGAAACTACTGTTCACATAACATGAGTAAGCTGCCTGCAAGTACCAGAACCCCATAGTTATGAGGTACATTGAAAGAGATATCATGCAAGTAGAATCAAACAGGTATTTTTTCAGGAATGCTTTCCTTGTGTACAATCTTCTGTTCCCCTCATCCTTGTCTCCTTATCTCACTCTTTTTTTCTTTTTCCTCACATTGCATATTAGAGGCTTTGTTCCACATTTCCTAATATCCTACTTCCTTCAGTATGAAACATTGACTAATTTACTGTTTAGACTAGTTTTGTAATCATTAAGATATTCTTATTATTTTGAAAAGGTAAATTGCTTTTGTAATCATACAAACTTTAAGTAGTTTGTAAGTGAGACAAGTTTTGTGTCAAAGATTGAAATAATGCCCCATCAGTCTGCTAATTCTCTGATTTCTGCCTCTTAGTTTTGTCCTTTGCTCATAGAAAGTAAAGCAGTGATATTTCACAAGATCACCCATTGAACTGAATAATCATTCCCTCATTACTGTTAAGTAGAATGTAGAGTTATTTCTATAATGCCAATATTTCTCACATATTCCAAAGAAACATAACCATGATGAACTCAGTCAATTGCCTCCAAAGTTTATTTTGGTTTTATAAATAACCTTGTTCAGAATAGGATCTCTTGGGATCCAAACAGTGAAACAAAGAAAAACCTTGCAGTTAAAGTCAAGAGGTTTATATTTCAGAAGTATGAAAAGAGTCCCAAAGTAATCAGTAGAAACACATAACTGAGATTAGTATTTTCAATATCCAAGCAATTTTGTAGGCTGGCTGTACAGAGTAGATATTGGGGTTTGGACAGTAAAGACGGCTCCTCAGAAGAAGCAATATTTCACAGCAATCATGTTGTGGTTTGCTTCAATTTGTGAGTTTCCGTTCAAAATTAACAGCATTCTTTTTTCTAAAAGAGATCATTTTTATCAAACCAATAAATCCCCTGAGAGAAAGACTAGAATGCTTGGCGATCTGTAATACAAATGAAGTAGTGTGTCAAGAAGCCTCTCTTGTCAGTTAATAGGGTGGTGTTTAGTAGCAAGGAAAACATCTGTCACATATCCGTAGCAGATATATGTGTAGCTGATCAGCAAATACATTTTTTTTTCTCATGGAACCTCTCAAGCAGAACTTGGAGACCTGGAGGCCTCTCCCTGCAAACTCATTCCAAATGTGCTGACCCACAACTGCAGTGCAGTGACACAATGTTCCTTAATCTCAATTGTGCTGGGTTCATATGTGACAGTGGTCCTGGAATTATGCAGTGCTAGGAATCGAATTCAGGGCTTCTGCCTCCTTACGGCTTGTCCTCCATGCTTTGAAACTCCTCCTCAGTCTTGACAAAAAAAAGTCACAGTCACTGTTCTGATCTAAGTAACAAATTCAAATCCAGCTCAGTATTTTGAGAAATTCAGATGTAGCAATAAACCATGCTGCTGAACCAAACTAATTTGGCAGAAAAATAAAGCTGATAAACTGTGGAAATAAGTATAAAATAGTTATAAAAGAAGTTTTTTTTATAGATATAAGGGAGTTTCATTGAAGTGAAATTGAATATTCCTGTGATATAGGGAGTTAGTTGTCCTTTCAGTGTCACTAGAACAACTGGTTTTAATGTCTCATTCTCACAGCTTCTGCTGTGACATTAAGTGATTTATTAAATTATCTAAAGATCAATTTATCTGAAAATGGGAATAATGAATTATTAAAAGTATGAATGTGAAGGCTTTAAGAGGACATAATGGAATCATTTGTCTGTAATTTGAATGATTGACCATTTCTGCAACAGGATTGTTAAGCATATCAGTGAGATTATTAGTTCTTTGTTGTTGTTGTTGTTGTTACTAGACCATTCCCAATGGCGCTCAGAATTACTCCTGGCTCTGCACACAGAAATCACTGTTGGTAGGCAGGGGGCCACATAGGATGCCAGAGATCAAACTCGGGTCAGCTGTGTGCAAGGCAAAAACACTACCCTCTGTACTATTACTCTAGCCCCAGATTATTAGTCCTTAAACCAGTAAAACCCTGTTTGAAATAAATATATATATATGCCACACCTGGTGACACTCAGGGTAACTCCTGGCTATGCGCTCAGAAATCACTCTTAGCTTTGTGGGACCATATGGGTCACCGAGGATCAAACCCAGGTCCGTCCTGGGTCAGCCGCATGCAAAGCAAATGCCCTTCAGCTGAGCTATCACTTCGGCCCAAAATTAGTAAACTCTAAGATAATTTTACTAATGGTTTTCATGGACTATTTTCTTTTCTATTTTATACTTTTTACTGTGTAATAAATATTAAATATCAAAAATATGTTAAAAACATCATTGTAGCTTTGTTCATGATATGCTTTGCAAAAGTCTATTAGTGCAGATTATTCAATAAGCTAAACATGCAAAAAAATTATTGGCAGCAAATATAACAACTAAAAGACTTGATGCCTTCATTCCTTTACCTAAGTTTCTTAGTTGTCAAAATTTTTCCTAAACCTCCCAGCATTTAAACAAATTTATTTGAGTGTCTATCTTTATTTAAGCATCATGATTAGAAATATGATTGTGATTGGGTTTAAGTCAAAAAAGAACACTCCCCCTTCAACAGTGCAACATTCCCACCACTAATGCTCCCCCATATCACCATCTTGCCCCCCTGCCTATATTCAAGACAGGCATTCTACTCCTATCTTAAATTGTGTGCTTGCCTTTGTGTCATATAGTAGTGAGCTCAGCTTTTCTCACTTCAGCTTCCCATGGGAATGAAAAGAGAAAAAAGATTTCCCTTCCTTTTCCCACTCCACAAAATTGTTTTTCCCCTCATTTCACTATTTTTCAACAGATAATCTGATAGTTCTTTCTAACCTTCACAGGTTTTCAATGAGCATACCAACATTGAAGAGTCTCTACTTAATTAAAACCCAAATTGTATAATAGCTCATCAGAAGTATGTTTGACTCAGGCCACTTGATGTAACATGCAATTTTTCTTGAAGGTACATCCATGAGCTTGAAGGTTGGTTCTTAATCGATAGTGTTTTTAAGACATGAAGTTCTCTCTAAAAACCAGCAGATAACAGACATTTTGCCTATGGGGCCTGTTAAAATTAACCTTCCTCTGCCACTCAAATAAGGGGAGATACAGCGATCATCTAATTGGACCAGATGTTCAGAAGTGGCAATAAAGTTTCCAGCTAAACACAGTGATTTAGATGACAAAAGAAACTGGATTGTCTCCCCTGCCAATTCAATTAAAAGATGTTCCTTTTCTATTTGAAAGGAGTCTGTCAGCTACACAAAAGAATGATTGCAATACTATGACAAGTCAAATGACACTTTTGGTCAGACTTCTCTGCACTGTATACAGACATGCTTTTCTGGAAATCCTCGAATTGTAAGTCATGAAAATGACATGGTGTGACTTAAAAGCTTTCCCCGAGCTCAAGACTATGATCAAGACAGAGTGAAGCTCCCCTTTTACTGCAAAAGTTTTTTTTTAATTTTTTTTTATTACCCACCTCTGTCCACATTGCATGATAGGTGCTCTGCAATTTGGAAAATTTAAGTATAGTAAAGAATTTTGAGGCTGAAATGAAGGCTTTTAAGCTAGGCACTTTGAGTTCTAGCTGACCAAAATAATCCGTGCCAGTCTGAACTTGGTGAACAGTTGACAGCGATTGCTTGTTCACTTGAGAGTGGCACAATTAGTGTGATTTGTCAAGCCAAGTGTAACCCAATATGGAAATCCTAAATGTGAAATGAACAAAAGATAATATGAGTTTGTCCCCTATGGTGCTTAATTTTCCTTTTGGAATTTCAGGTTTGTCAAAACCAAACCAAATCAAATCAAGCATTAGAAAAGAGAAAATATCTTTTCATCAGTTCCCATTGCCAATTGTCATTATGTTGAATGGTGGCTGAAATAGGCAATTTAAGATTTTCGTTATGTAGCTCCAGGGTATCAGTAGTATTTATGCTCATCCTTCAGAGAAGAGAGTATACTAGTTATTTATCTCTTACTCTTCAAAACTTTTCCTTTGGGGGGGGGTTGGGGCCACATCCAGCTGTGCTTAGGTGTTACTCCTGGTTCTGTGCTCAGAAACTGCTCCTGGCAGGATCAGAGGATCATATGGGATGCTGGGAGGGAACACTGGTTCCCTGTGCTATCACTCTGGCTCCTTGTCAAATCTTTTTAAAACATCTCTTTTTTTAAATATATTTTTATTTAAGTAACATGATCATAGTTGGGTTATAGTCACAAACAGAACACCCCCTTCACCAGTGTAACATCTCTCCTCCCCCCTTCCCATCTCCTCCCTGTATTCAAGACAGGCATTCTACTATAGTTATTTGTAAAACATCTCTTAATAGACTTGTCATATATGAGATCTCTAGAAATGGTTTTTACATGCGACATTAGATTTGTTAAATAGAAAAAAAATTTATTTCATGCTAGCTACATAATTGACATAATTAAACTCTTAATATATCTGGAAGCATCCAGTCTACCAACTAGACAATATTATAAAGAATTTTACAAGATTGAAGTATTTTTTGTTTGTTTGTTTTATGTGGTTTTGGAACCACACCCACTAGTGCTTAGAGTTGACTTATGGCTCTGTGCTATGTGTGATGCCAAGCATCAAACTTGGGTTGACTGTGTGTAAGGAAAATACCAGAATCCCTGACTGTCTCTCTGGTTTCCAAATAGAAGATTTTTATAGTCATAAAGAAGCCGAGACAAACATATTGCAAAGGGAAGGAAAGATCATCTCTAACTAAGTTAGGCTTTGGGGTTGGCACAGAGTCCTTCAAATAACCTCCTCATAAATATCAGGAAGTTTCATACCAACATTATTCTTCCCAAATGGTCACAGCTCAGGGGTTGAAACCACAGCTTAGTTATTGAGTCTTAGAAGCATATATTTGAGGTTTCACCTTTTAATAGTTGGGACAGTAATTAGAGACAGGAGATAGTGTAGACATTTTGATTTGTCAGTAGATGCTTTGTCAGTATATTGTGTCAATTGTGTCAACACATATTTCTAGAAATAGCATAGGACTAGATATTATTTCTTTATGATGAGCAAGAAGCTGTGATTCAAAATGTAGAGGTTCAAACATCATCTCCTGGAAGGCAATCACACTATAGGCAATCGACAACAAATGAATTGTGCCTCCATTATTCATTTGTGGTCATTGCTGCTAACATTTGCACAGCAGTTCAGAAAACAAATTTACATAGCATTTTAGAAAGCAGTGGCACACATGCTGACTTTTTGTATTTTTATATTGCCTCTCAGAGGAAGGGCTAGTGCATAGTATCATACCCATTTGAAGAATATATAACAAATTCTGCATCGATCCCGGTATGTATGCTACATTTATGGTTTCCATTACTGAAGAATTAGCTTTATGAGTAGTAATTTTATATATAAAATATTTAGATCATATCTTTTACATTAATTGTATATATGAAATAGCAAGTACTTGACTAAAACTGCCTAATATTTCTTACAAATACACTCTAATTATTCCTCCAATGACATTGATTAATGAAATATGTCAACGCATCCTTAAATACCTATTGTGAATAGTGTGAATCATGATTATAGCCATTGTTAATGTGGACTTCTGCCACTGAGGTGGGAATATTATAGTCAAAAAGTCAACTGCCATCCACAGTATTTAACCATCTTTATTCATCTCTTGTTTCTAGAAGTTGCTAAATTGATCCTGCTCCAATATTCTCTTTTCCTCCTCAGCTCCATCTTTTACCAAGCTCTGATAAAGTAATTATGGCCCCTTATTTTTTCAGGTCTGTAGATGCTATGTAATATATCTCTAAGAAAAAGCCCAATATCTGAATAATTTCCAGTACCAAACGTTTTAGGTCTTAGAACATAATTAGGCATCAATATTATTCTCAGGAAAGAGTATAATAGAAGACAGGCAGCAAACCTATGCTCAAGAGAGGACAGCATAAAAGTTTACTGTCTTTTGTATGTAGGGGAAACATAGGCAAAAAATAGAAAAAAATTGCTAGAACTATATTCTAGATTTTAGGACTGCCTGATGATTGGATACTTTAAATATCCCAGAGTTTGCTCAAAAGGAACTCATTGAAATTCAGTGTGTTTACTACCTACCTTTCTTTGTCAACTGAAATAATAACTTACATGTTGGGAACCAGGGTAGAGGAGTGATATGATATTGATTTATGAACAGCTTGTGGGCTCACTCATTACTGGCCAGGTAATCTGAAAGCTTAGACAGTCATAGAATATTTCTTCATTTCCTCATGTTTGTTGTCTATTTCTGTAACAATTGGACAGAGGTCAAAAATAGCAGTTAACTTCATCCTATGACCTGTTGAAATGCTAAGATCTCTACCTACAGAGGACTGCTTTTGTCATCCACAATGGAGCAGAACATTTCCTGGCACCATAAAAAGAACTTGGGGTTCGATAATGAGAGTGTATGGAGCCTGTAGTTGTTCCCATGACAGTATGCTTCAAGGGTGGAGAAATCCTGTATCTCTTAGGCAAAGGGAATTTCCTTTCCAATTTTCCCAAGACTTGTGCCTATGCTAAATAAATAAATAAATAAATAAATAAATAAAACCACAAACAAAATATACACCGCAAAAAGCCTCACCACACCAGCCTTCCTTCCTTTTTTCCCTTTTCCATTTTCTTTTTCCCCTCCTTTTTAAAATTTTTCTTTTGTGTGGTTGTAGTTTTGTTGATGATTTTTGATGTTGTTGTGTTGTGTGTCATTGCTTTTTTTTGGTATTTTTTCTTCTTTTTACCTTTTCTTTTTTTTTTTTAAAAAACTGACTTTATATACTTTATTACATTGTATTTCATTAAATTCAGTAGATATAATTTCACTATTTTCATATGGTAATAATAACTATTTACAAAACAAAAAATTTAGAATCACAGGAATTAGTTGACTTGCCCAGGTTTCTATAGGAAATTAATGGAAGAAATTAAATAGCAATAAAAGTATATCATTTCACTGAAATTCCTCATTTTATTCGTTCAAATAAGAACCACCCATGTGGGCCCAGAGAGATAGCACAGCGGCGTTTGCCTTGCAAGCAGCCGATCTAGGACCAAAGGTGGTTGGTTCGAATCCCGGTGTCCCATATGGTCCCCCGTGCCTGCCAGGAGCTATTTCTTTTTTTTTTTTTTCAATTTTTTTTTAAATTTTTATTTTTAATTATGAGAACAAGGATGCAAAGAAGGAGGACAAGGTAAAGTTACAGTGGAAGGACAATACATAACATAATTCTCAGAAGTCCCCTTGCTGATATCCCAACTTTGAAATTTCATCCAAAGAACATTAAGATTGTAACACACTATAATATTTCTTAACAGCACACAAGGCAATCTAAAGCCATAAAACTTACATAACTCCTTAAACATTACAGGCATAGCATTTTTTTACATTTCCATATTCATGCATATTAGCTTAAGTTATCCTCAAATCTTAACTGGGTTCTTTTTAAGGATTAGAGTCAAAGGAGCACAGTAAAAATGGTGTTAGAGTGGCAATTGTTCTTTGCATAGGCCCACCAAAATATGAGGGACATGGAAAGAAATAACCTTGGCCTAAATACAAAAAGACCCGACCCCTGAAGTTTCCTGGCACAAGACCAACTCTAGGCTCCAGGCACGCTAGATCGTCCAATCCAAGACATTGTCTGTAGTGCCAACACACTTATATTTTTCACACAGTCTCTGTTGTTGGTATCAAGCTTCTGTATTAACGATCCTGGTATCTGTATATCCAACATCAATCCAAGACATTGTCTGTAGTGCCAGCACACTTAAATTTTTCACACAGTCTCTGTTGTTGGTATCAAGCTTCTGTATTAGAGATCCTGGTATCTGTATATCCAACATTGAAGTCAGGATGTGGAGCGTCCTCCGGTTTCACCTCACAATCAAAGGGCAATGCAGGGAGCCCTGTCCTGTAAGCAAGTCGTTGTTGTTGTTAAGTCTTCTCAGTGTTAATGGAAGTCTCTTTTGAGCAGGACAATGTCTGAGCAGTGTAGAGTCTTCCTTGGTAGAGGATTGCTTCCAGGTGATGCTATAGATCAGCCTGGATGTTTTGTGGATGGCTTCCCTGGTTCAGGGAAATGCCCTTTCTTCTGAGGTCTGTGCCAGGTCGTTATGTCAATGTTCAGGGTGTTAGGTCTCTTTGCACTATAAGATTTGTCTGTACCAATCTCTATTAGATAGGATCTTATTTATATGTATACTATTTGCCCATTTTAATGTGCCTATGCAAAAAAGGAGCAATGCCACGTGGTGTTCTTGGCGCATATGGGGGTGATAAGAACAATTATGGTTCAATCATAAGCATTAATCTGGGGGACTCTTTCTCAAAGATTCCTTGTTAAACAGCTCAAAAAGAGAAGATGAAAAGTGGTTAGAATCGTCACTATATAAGACAACATTTAGTAAGAATTATAGCTGTCAGAGAAAAAACATAAAATATTCTAAAGAAATACGTGTCCATTTTATGTATCTTGAAACAGTTTGGGGTTGTTACACACAATACACGGCTTTGGTCTGTGATAAGGCTTGTACACCACTGATTAAAAAGAGTAATGTAGATTAGAGATGTTTGGGGGGGAATAGAGAGTAAAGGAATAAAAAAGAGCTTTGTAGGGATGTGGAAAGGGCACAATACAAAATAAAGATTCTGGATACGTAAAACGTAACATAACAGTAAGGAATACTCTTAATATATGAAGTACGAGCGGGGGCGCTAGCCCCCACGCGGTTCTGTAGTTTTTGGATGCATAGGAAGGGATTTCTCCCCCCTCCCCCCCAGGGCCCGATTAACCAGGCGTGGCCCTGAAGACCCACCAGGTTTGGGGGGATCTTGGTCCCCTGGACTAGTTCAGCCCAGGGGGCCTGTGGCTAGCTGTCCTGCCCAGAGCCCCCAACATACCAGTCAAAGACCCAGAAATCCTGGCATGCGAGTGCTCTGAGCCCAGCCCTGCCCCTGAAGTTTTTGGATGCATAGGAAGGGATTTCTCCCCCCTCCCCCCAGGGCCCGATTAACCAGGCGTGGCCCTGAAGACCCACCAGGTTTGGGGGGATCTTGGTCCCCTGGACTAGTTCAGCCCAAACTAAGCCCAACTAGCCCCTGGACTAGTTCTAGACAAACTCCTCCCAGATTTTTTCTTTTCTTTTCTTTTCTTTTCTTTTCTTTTCTTTTCTTTTCTTTTCTTTTCTTTTCTTTTCCCAAGAGAAACACAGAACTTGAATAATCTTGTTCTTCCTCATAAATTGAGGGGAAAATGAATGGTACCAGGAGCAACCAGTTGTGTGAAAATTGAGTGAAAATAAAAAATGATCAGACTTAAACACCAAACCCAAAGTCAATGATAACAGATTCAACACCCAAAGGACCACAAGTTATACACAAAGGGGACCTGTTACACTAGCAGTCTAGGGGGCAAAGGAAGGAGGTATGGGATGCATGCTGGGAACAGGGATGGAGGGAGGACAACACTGGTGGTCGGAATGGCCCTAATCCATTGTCCATTTTGATTACAATGAAAATTATTAAAAAAAATGATAACTAGTTCAATTGACTTTGGTGTGGTCAATTGCCACAAGGAACTTATGACTTTCCACTTGTGGCATTTAAACATCCATTATAGACCAGCCCCTTTTCTGTGGCATCGTAAATGTCTTTATTTTATTAAATAAACTTTAAAAAATTGCCTGACTTGCAGCATTCTGGTCTATTTATTTATGATTTTTTTATTTGTTTTTGGGCCACACCCTGTGACTCTCAGAGGTTACTCCTGGCTATGTGTTCAGAAATTGCTCCTGGCTTGGCAGATCATATGGGATGCCAGGGATCAAACTGAGGTCTGTCCTGGATCGGCTGCATGCAAGACAAAAGCCCTACCACTGTGTTATTGCTCCGGCTCAATTTCAGCTTTATTTTTATGTGTCATGATAAAGTTCTATAACATTAAAATAAAAATAAATAACCTATTATTTTAGATTAAATGATTCACAATATTATTTTATTGAAAGGAATATTTCTTTGTCATAGTTTCTAATGTGTATATTCATACATAGTCTCAAATAGATGTAATAATATTGAGATACCATAAATTCAAAGCCCAGATAAAAGGGAATTAAAAACTAGGAAAGATAAGTAAAAGGAAAAAGAACCAAAAAAAATCACCATTATTTTTAAAAGTAACTTAATCATTAAATTTGCGGTAATTTAAAAAATAATGTAAAATTTGGACATTAAAGACATTTATAATTCAAATGATTAAAAATATGCAAGTAGATAGTAGGCAAAGTAGTTAAATTGACTCTCCTATCATCAAGGAGCTGAAAGAAAGAAAATTTGCTATGCTGAAATTGTTCTTTTTTCCTTTGCCAAATATAAACCAGAAAGTAAGGCTGTCTTCATCTTAACATCTGCAAATGATATAGTCTTGTATAATCATAAGTAGTAGAAGAATAACACAAGCAAGGAGAAAAGAGAAACTGATATATTAATTATTTGAGAGAGCCTATCCCTGAAACCCCATATAGTGTGCTGAATGCAGAGCCAGATATAAGCCCTGATGGGCAAAGCCAGGTATAGTCCAAAAATCAATAGATAAATAAATTAATTTAAAATATATTGGGTTCGATGGTCACCATCAGTAGTTATTCTTTAAAACTTCTATTTTTTTTTTTTTTTTGGTTTTTGGGCCACACCTGGCAGTGCTCAGGGGTCACTCCTGGCTGTCTGCTCAGAAATAGCTCCTGGCAGGCACGGGGGACCATATGGGATGCCGGGATTTGAACCAACCACCTTTGGTCCTGGATCGGCTGCTTGCAAGGCAAACGCCGCTGTGCTATCTCTCCGGGCCCTAAAACTTCTATTTTATACATTGTCCAAATTGTTTTTAGAAAATAATATTTATTTGTTATACAAAGTTACACAAATCATGCTTGCATAACGTTATAAAATATTTCAGTATCTTTGCATTATAAATTTTTATGTATAGCTGTTAATTTTGATAACCTTGGGGAGGAAATTTCAGCTGATTCTAACTTTTTCTGTATAATAAAAAGTCCTTTCCCAAAGAGAGATTAAGACTATATGAAAACAAATATTTTTTTCTCAGCTACTCCCTAAAGAACTGGGAGGAATCTATAAGTAGTTTTCTTCTTATACAATTCAATCTCAAGGTAATACTCCTCAATTATTGTGACTTAAATGTTTGTGTCACCTAGGCAGTTTTCTTAAACGTGCTAATATCTAGGACACCAACAGTTCAAAATCTACAATTCAGTATACAGTAGCATGCCTTCCTCTACTTCCCTGATCCCACTTATCAGAAGGGCTATGTTTCAAGGCAATCTTATTAGCACTTAATGCTAAGAGCAACATCAAACCCTATCTATGTTGACTTTTATTCCCTAGACCTATCTTGACACACCTCATTTTATTGTTTTTCACTTTATTCAACTTTAGAATATTACACTTCTTACTAATTGAAAGTTTGTTGCATCAACCAATCCTATTGACACACTTTCCCCAACAGCATATGGACCCTTTTTAACAAAGTAAGCATTAGACTTATTTTTAATATGTATTTCCAATTAAGATCTGCATAGTTTTGACCAGGAAACTGCACACTTGAGAGACGGCTGAACAGTGTGTCCTCCAGTGCACCAAGAAACCACAAATTTATGTGAGGCTATTGGGCACTTGCTTTTGTTCTAGTGGTGGCCTGAAATCCAGCTTGCATATCTCTAAAGTGTGTCATTCACCCGTTGTTGAATTTATAAATTAGGTATAGCAAGAAATTGAAGACCATAATTATTTTTAAAAGAGGTCATTATAATATGCATCAGTTTTTCCTAAATGGGCAATATTGATATGCAGGAGGTCAGTGTAATGAAGTAGCATCTACCATCTTGAGGGTCCGTGGGGCGATGGGATAGGGAAGTACATTATGATTTTTGCTTACAGGAAGTCGCTTTATAGGGAGGCAAGAATTGAATTTTTCCCTAAAAAAGTCGAGACTTAGGCAAAGAAGTTTGGGAGTTTCTGATGTATGGTAATGAAAGTTATGTGTATGTTGCCTCACAAAATATAATCTTTTCAAAATGTCTTTGAGTGCAAGTAACTGAAGCTGCAAATTAGGGTGACACCTGTATTTTCAGAGTTACCACATGATTTTAAAAAAAGCAGCTGAGATGAGAACTCCGCCTTTAGACTCTCAACTGGAGTCAAAATACTCCAGCTGAAATGAATTTGATTTCCCAACAATAGATGTTATTAGTCAAATGAAATACTAGACAACTATTGATGTAATAGCAATTACCTATTCAGGAAGAAGAACAGGGGATTGAAGAAAGCACCTAAATTTATCAGAGAGCGTGGAAAATAAATGTTTGGAAATAATTATGGAAAATCCAAAATGACTCTAAGTGTCAGGCAAATCTTGAATGATAACTGCTGATTAAACATAATTTAATCAGATCTCTCCTTTTATTAAAAAATGGCTCATGGTTGAAAGGGGTTATTTGAATAAAACCTAAGTTGTTTTTCAAAGTTTCCAGAAGATATTTGCTGTTAGGAAATGAACTTATTTGAAGGAATATTTGTTATTTCAATCAAACTACTCAGCATTCAAATACCTGAATCCTTCAGTAAAAGGTTTATGTTCTTTTCAAAATGCAAAAGTCTTAATTCCTACAAGAACCAATTTATAAGGTTTATGTTCTTTTCAAAATGCAAAAGTCTTAATTCCTACAAGAACCAATTTATAAATCTATGCATCTGCAATACACCTGATCTTTACATAATCTTTTCAGGATCTTCTTTTGTAGTTGGACCATATTTGATGATTACTGATTTCATAGAAGAGCTTCCAGATCTCAGAACCCAAATATTTAATTCTATTAATTTAATTTTTACACATATGTTCTTTTTTGGTAAAAACTTCATAAGTACAAAACAAAAATATTAATCTCTCGCCTTACTTTAAACTTACATTAAATCATACTCATAACTGATCATGGCTAGTATATTTATCTAATTATGAAAAGGTTAAATTATTATTTGTTTTCTATGTTCCATTAGAACTCTGATGACTTTCTTAGCATTATTTTTATATTAAATATCCTCTCACAGGTATCAACTTGCTTACCTGTATTAGCCTCTTTTTCTATTACAACTGGTCTTGCCATATACAATGACCTCCACTCACCGATAAACAGAAAATTAACTAAAAGTTTGTGGACTTGGGATTAAATTCAAAATCATCTATACAATGTAGAAATTCATAAAAATTAGCTAAAACCCTGAGGACCAGCTCCTTAAATGGTAAAATTGGGCTTTATTTTGGTGCTTGACTTGGGATTTCTTGAATTTTTTAACTACAAATTATACATGCACAGCATCACACAAGGTATTGATTTATAGAAAGCGTTCAACATTGTTAACTTTCTGCCCAATTATATTACTCAAAACTGATGTGACAAGTCACACAACGTAGTAGGGGACTTTATTTTTATTTTCTTTTGGTTTGGAGAACACACTCAATGATGATCAGATGTTACTCTTGTCTCTGAGCTCAGAAATTATTCCTGATGGCTACAAGGAGTAATAGGGGAGGTCGGGGATCAAACTCTGATTAGAAGCATGAAAGGCAAGTGCCCTAACTGTAGTACTATTCTATGGCCTCCACACTGAGTAATATACGAAAAAAACTGTTCAGGACAGCAGACTTAAGAATTGGCTGTCCTTCAAATGACTTTGATCCAAATCTCTGTCCTGCTAAATAGCAAAGTCTTTTAATCTTTAGTTGACCTATCATGATATATATATTTTTATATTTCCCACTAATCTGTTCCATTTATGCAAAAGTCCCATAATTTCCTAGTAGGATTTTGAGCTTTCTGAGAGTAAGGCATATTTTTCTTCTTTTTTATACTTCAGATTTATTGGAATGGTAATAGACAAGAAAGATTTGCCTACAATTAAATATATAGAATTATATATTTTGTATGGGCATTTAGATAAACTTGCACAACAAATTTATCTTTACCAATGAAAACTCAAAACTCAGCCGATCTAATAAATATTCACTAGGGTTACATAGTAAAATATGACAAGCCTACCATTTAAATTTAAGTTGGTCTAATTTTCAAGCCATTACTGCTTTAACTACCCAACACTCTTTCTTAAAATGACTTCAATGGAAAAGCATTGATTATCATCTTGCATCAATATTTTGGAGAACAATAGCAACTTAACAGACTCATTTAGGTAGATTGCTACCATACCCTGTTCCCCAAGTTATTTTGCATAATTGATTCAAATTTAGATTCCAGGCTTCCATCACGAAGTCTTGAGGTAAAGGTGGGAGGTAGGATTTTGTTTTTGCATTTCTAATAAATCCTTACTCCATGTTCGTGACTGTGGTCCATATTCATATATGGAGAGAAACAAAACTGGGGATTTTGATTAGTTGGTTTGTTGATTGGCTATTCTCAGGGCTTTTGTTCCTGGCTATGTGCTCAGGGTTTACTCCTGGAAGGGCTCCAGGGAACAGATGGGGTGTCAGGGATGAAATTCAGGTTAACCATGTGTAAAGTAAGTGAACCTCTCATTGTACCACGGATCTAGCCCAAAGTAATGGGTTTTTGTTTTCCTATTCTTTTGTTGTTTTTGTTGTTGTTTTGTTGGTTTTTGGGCCATACCCAGTGATGCTCAGGAGTTACTCCTGGCTAAGTGCCTCAGAAATAGCTCCTGGCTTGGGGGACCATGTGGGAAGCCTGGGATAGAACCAAGGTCTGTCAAGGATCAGCCACATGCAAAGTAAATGCTCTACAGCTGTGCTATCTCTCCGGTCCCTTGTTTTCCTATTCTTCAGAATACCAACCTTTATCCTGAGGGGACTTTATTTTCTGTATTATCTACAATATACAAAGAACATGACAGAGCATAGAATTCACCATATCTCAAAAGCAATGTTCTTTTGTTCAAAAGCATGTGTTTGAGCACCTAATTATAGCATATGATGTGGTGTAACATGTTAAGGTGCATTAGACCTGTTCTGAAGTTGACTATGTGACCTCATATAAGAGTAAAGATTATGTCTTTAAGGGGCAAGGAATGAAAGATTATTTAAAAGTTTATGAGTTGTGGGGCAAGATTGATATTACAACAGGTAGAGGGTTTGCCTTGCATGAGGCAGAGATCGGTTCTATCCCAATATGGTCCTCCAAACCTGCAAAGAGTAATTTCTGAGCTCAGAGCCAGAGGTAAACCCTGAATGTTGCAAGGTATGACCCTCCCCAAAAAACAAGACAAAAAATTAAACAAAAAGATAATGAGTGGAGGACATTTTCAATATTTTGTACATGTGTCTAGCATGTAACTTTATTGATCAGCTTCTGCTAAGTATAAGCAAATTTTAACAAGTTTAGAAATATATAAGAAGCTTCTAAAATGCTGATTATATTTTTAATATCATAGTATGCCAGAATACAACATCTGGGATTTATTTTATTCTAATTTTGTATTCATTGAGACATCATTAGTTGCAATGATGCCTGAAACCTGAGGAAATAATTAACAATCTTTGTAAGTAGAAAATGACATTCCATAAGCTGGAACTTCTCCCAATTCATTTGGCAATAGTGGAACAAATTTTTAACAGTGGAAACCCAATGAATACTACAAGTAGAAAGTTGATCATTTCTATGCTGAAACTAGAGGATGCTCCACAACAGCCTGACATCAACAAAAGAAATGCACAGAATCCAGAGTCTTTAAATATAAACATCTGATACCAACTATATCTAAAGTGTGAAAAAGTTTCACCTGGACCTTGAGAATGACTGGAGTTAGATAGACTGGTATGCCTGGAACCCAGAGTCTGTCTTATGCCAACAAACTTCTTGTGTGAGGCCTTTTTGTAATCAGGTCAAGGATTTTTTTTCATTTTCTCCATTTTTCTGGACCTATGCAAACATTGGCGATTGCCACTATCACACCTTTACTATATTTTTTTACTCTTATCCTTTAAGGAAAAAAGTACAACTTACTGAACTTAAAAACAAATTACTGTAGTAGAATGCCTGTCTCGAATACAGTCAGGGGATGGGAAGGGGGAGGTGATAATGTTGCACTGGTGAAGGGGAGTGTTCTGGTTATGACTATAACCCAAATATGATCATGTTACTTAAATAAAAATATATTTAATAAAAAAAAAAGAAAGTTGATCATTTCACCCAGGTTATTTTTAGTTCCCATTCATATATATGTTGCTCAAATCTATGCAGACCTAGGAGTTATATGTAAGGAACTTTGGCATTTGATTCCCAAGAAACTGTATTCAAAGGGGCCTAGTCACAAATTTGCATTTTCTCTGCATTAGAACGTATCTCATTTTAATGCATTTATAGAGGAATGTACCAGTTTTATAACAGGATAGCAGAAAATAAAATGTTATATATCTCAAGGGTTCTGACTTCACTTTCATCCTATTTTCACCACATAACTGAGGCATTTTTTTACTACTTTTATGGAAGCAAGTATCAGAATATTAAGATAGAAAATATCCCCAGTAAACAACCCAGCAATTTTTCATTCGCTGCATCCTCATCTGTATTACTTTTTTATTGATTCCACAGGCTAATTAATAAGTCTAATTTTGACTGTTATTTAGATTTTGGTCTACATCTGCCTTAGCAGCCAGAAAACTCTCTACCCAAAGCAGACACATATCTGTGTTTCTGATAAACATGCTCATAATGACATCCTGCATAGTTCTATCTTCCTCAGAATGTCTACTTGTATTATAGTGTCTTCCCCTAAGGTTGGGATCAAACCCCTCTTCCTCCAGGAAGTCTTCCATTATCTGTAGATGAGGAATGTTTTCTATCTTCTTCCTGAGAGTGCCGAATTCTTTTTGGCCTGAAGTGCCATTTTTACTTATTTTAATCCTATTTCACATTAGTTTAAACCAAGAGAGTATCATATTCATATGTCCAAATTGTGTTGGCAACATAGTAACATAAATTAAGTGAGAAATACTGAAAAAATATTAAACAATCTTTGATATTGACCTTAAATTTCCACAATATTCTCCACTTGATAACTAAAGCCATTTCATGCTTTGCCTAACTTATCTATATAACTTATCAATATTTCTAAGGACAGCAGATCCATAAATTAATGGTAGTAACACGGTTGGAAAAAATCTTGTATGAGGCATAGAACAGCTGAGTGTTCTTGGGAGCACCATGGAGTCAGCAGCTGTCTGGATGAGTTTGTCTATTATAAATGGTTTTTACATTATGGTAAGCAACAGGCTCAGTGGATGAGAAACATTTGGAGTTTAATGGTCCCCTATAGGCGTGCTATGGATTAATTATAATCAACTAAGACTGTGTTTCTCACTTGTGCTAGAGGTTAAAGAGGTTTTCTTGTTGAGGGGCCGAAGCGGTGGTACGGAGCTGTAAGGTGTCTGTCTTGCCTACGCCTAGGACGGACAGCAGCTCGATCCCCTGGAGTTCCATATAGTCCCCCAAGTCAGGAGCGATTTCTGAGTGCATAGCCAGAAGCAATCGCTGAGTGTAACCGGGTGTGGCCCAAAATAACAAAAACAAAAGATGTTTTCTTGTTGAAATTCCAAATAAGAAGCATAAAGGACATTAGTAATTATATAAAGGAAATGAATAATTTCAGCCAAGTTCTTTTGGTTCCCATTCATACGTATGTGTTTCTGAAGTGTATGGAGAATATAATAAGGACTATTACGCTGAATAAAAATGCAGACACTCACTAATTGATTTAACACTTGACATGTAGAAAATGCACTCACCTGGTTTATCTGTTATTTTTTTATAAAAGCCTGTTATAATATATATATATATATATATATATATATATATATATATATAAGTTGTTCAAGGTTATACAAGTATTCCAACTATTGTCCTTACTCCAAATATTCTTTTCATTAAACCAGACGACATTTCATCCATATATTCCTGACGATGATACACTAAAATCAGAAAGGAAATTTTTTTCTCCTGAAAATCACCTTTGGCCGGCAGCTAAATAATATAACTCTGCCATTTTAAGAAAGCAGAGTGAAGATAAAGCACAGACAAAATTAGATTTGACAACCTAATGGAGCACCCTTCTTTGTTATTTAAAAATACCTTCACTCAAGCTTCATCACCAACAGTCTTCAGTTCAAGCAAGTCAGGGTCATGGTACTTTGGCATCTGAAGGAGACCTAAGACAAATAAACTACATAATAGAAGGCAGCAAAAATGTACAGTTTGTGTTTCTATTCTACATCCCCTTGATTAAAAAGTTTCCATAAGAGCCCAGCTGGCATTACATTATGTATTTTCACTAATAGTTAAAAACATAAACCTTCCAATAGCCTAACTTTATTAAACAGTACATTTTGAAGTTCTCATTTTGTAGATGCTGACTCACAAGAATATTCCTAGTATATCTTTTCTCCATGATTGAATCTAGAGCTTGATTTATCTGAAGAATTTCCTTAACTGATGGACATCTTTGAAATGTATTATTTTCCTAAATCTCTTAGGTAAAGGAAAAAGTGATATTTCATGTCTCTATTTGTTTTGGATCAACTCTTTCTTCAGCAGAAATGTCTTCATTTATGTCTGTGTTTATTTATTTGTATATAGGAAAGCGTAAATCATCCTCACATCCTGAACTAGAATTGTCTTTCTCAGAAAAATCTCCTTGATTCTTCTAAATGAAATGAGCTCTTTTTTTCCTCTGGCCCACATAGTCTGTTTCTTCATTTATTTTACATTTTCTGAATTCCTTTGTCTTTCATGTTTGTGTCTTGGTTTATCCCATCCTGACCACGATAACACCATGCTCAGGATCCCATTCTGTCTCACTAATGTTTCTCATGTCACTTGAGCCATCATCCTTCCTTTACTGATCCCTATGTTTCATGCACTGATTGTCATATGAAGAGTAATTGGTAGGGCCAGGCATGTTACCATCATTTCTACTTTGAGAAAACTGAGGGTACAGAAATGCTCAGGAACTTGGGTGTCTAAGACAATTCACATGCATAAGGAAGAGCCTGAAATTACAGTGTTAAAATCTTGAAGTAAACATAGCAGATGGCATAAAATTAACCACTGTGAAGTAAACACTTAGGTAACATTTTTGTTTATTCCGTGTTGTGTGTACAAGCATCATCTCTATCTAGTTTCAAAAACGTTTATCCCTACAAAACCAGTATGTAACTTGGTGAGTAGAGAAAATACACTCTGCCCCAGTCCTTTAAACAACTCTCAACTATTTTCCCAATATTTATTAATTTGGACACTCTATGTTCTTTCTCTTTCTACCTCTATTTTCTAGTCTAGACATCCAATATAAATGGGATCATCCACACTGTGAACTTATGTATCTAAAAAGTCCGCATATTATTTCCAATTCCTTTCCTGTGTTCTATATTATTTGGTTTCACTTCATAGTTGCCAACTGCATATTTGATAAATAAAGAAATAAGGATGGAATGGACTCACCACTAGCATCGCTCTTCGGCTTCACCTAGTTATGTCTGATTTGATTTTCTTTCTTACAAGATGCTTGTGAAGCTTTAACTCAATATCTGTGGGAGAGGTTGTAACTTAGTGGAAGTAGGAGAGAACGGAAACAAATGAGGATACAGAGTTCCCTCTCATGGTTCTGGGTTATTGCAAATGGGGGCCTATAATTGCTTTGCTCATTAGCACTTTTAGGTAAATGCAGAGGAAACTGAAGTGATTGGAGTGAAGTTGGCCAGCTACACTGTATGTGCATAAATTGTTATCAATTTTGTTGCCAAGACTAGAGGACCAGGCTTCTCTTAGAGAGAACATGAATGCAGCTTTTCCCTAGTAACCAATTTTCTCTAAATGGGAGGTTATTATTTGGACAGGAAGTGCTGTGGGGATAGCTTCTGTAAGCTGCCAAGAAGATTTGAAGGCCATTTGATTTTGCTATTAGTGGTGTTATAGAGTGTTTTTTTTAACTCACATGTGGCAGATGATTTTTCGCATCATTTTAAAAACATTTCAATATATGACATTTAATCTTTAATGGTTGGCCTATATAGTACTAAGAAAATTACAAAACAGATATTTCTTGCTTTTGCATGCTGTTGTCCAAATATGCATTCATTTTATATTTCTTATATGAAGCATGTCTCCAGAGCCCTTTCTCAATGATGTCTTCATTTTACTTGGGAATTTAATTAGATTAAATTAGATTTAGATTAGACTGATGCAACAACAAAATTTCAGTACAAAAATATATAAGCCATATTTTCAAATTTTGGGGTTTTCATTTTGTAGTAGGATATAAAAGAGAATTTCAGGTTTTGTTATACATATGGAAAATATGTATGTAAATACATAAATAAAACACTGGGTCAAGATTTTCATATGATAGACCAATAGGAAAATGTGTATATATGTACGTATGTATGTATCCGGGCAGTTATTGCAGTTGAGTCATGGCTATATATTCCACTGAATGTACAAAAAGATTTAACATTTCTTTAAATTTACATTTTTACTTTGTAATAATTGAATCTAATTTTAATTTTAAGATAATTTCAGGATCAAACAATAGTAGTAATAAAATAGAGAAATCAAATCTCTCCCCTTTACTCAGTTTCCCCTGATGCCTGGTAAATTTATGACATCATAACCTAAAGATAGACATGGTACAGAAAAGTTATTTCACTTCATGGATCGCTTGTTATTTTTTAATAATAAGACTAATTTTATTTTAATTTGTCAGTAACCTTCTGCCACCTCTAATATATTATCTTTCTGTGATTTTTGGCTCCTGCAGATTGCTATATAAATGCAACTTCACAAAATGCAACATTTTTGAACTGGGGTTGGTTCACTCCTAGTAATTCTTTGAAGATTCATCCAAGTAATTGTGGGTGGTTATTATATTTTCCTTGTAAGTCAAGTTACCAATATTTTGTAGGCAAAACTTAGATGAGTGTAAATACTGCAATATCAGTATTATTGTTTTCCAGAGTGTCTTCATTATAAACTAAGTCTTAAATGAACCTTTGGTACATTCATTATGCATTTTCACATCCACAATCCATGTGTCTAGTGCATTTCTTTATGATATTTCTTCCAGAAAACATAGACCCTTCAAGGAGAGTGAACATGCTGTGTTACTCCTCAGCATTGATTTTCTGATGTGAACAGCACTTACCACAGCATCATGAAATTACAAGAGTAAAAAATGGCTTTGAAAAGTGACAACTATTATTTATTATCTGGTTGATACTTTGCAAAAAGAAACTACTAATGATCACATGGCGTGTATAGTTTTCTATGAGGAATATGAAAATCGGCCTAAGTTATTTATATTATATCTGAGAAAATAAAATAAAAATGAAAAAGTCATTTATCTCTCTTAGTATTTTATCATCATTTGGAATTTTTATTTTTGAGGCACATAAGAGTACCCAGGGTTACTCCTTGCTCTGCTTTCAAGGATTATTCCTGGCTCCTGGCAGAGGACCATATGTGATGCTGAAGATTGAACCTGGATTGATGTCATGCAAAGTAAGTTGCCTACTGAGAGTAATATCTCTTGGGACCTCTTCTACTATATTTGAAGCATTTAAAAGACTTTTGTGAATGAATAAATTGCCACTTCAAGCTTCCAAGTCTGGGGGTATCCATTACTTCTTTCCTCTGTGTTTATAGCGTTTTTTCAGCTCTGTGTAACAGAGATATAATGCCTTGATTAACTGTGAAGTTAATAGAAAATTACTTTTCTAGACTAGCATATACAAATAATCTTGTAAAATTAAAATGACTTTGATATGTTTAAAGTCAATATTTCAAGCTAATACTTTTCAAGCACATATTATATAATGGTTGAGTGAAAGTAATAGGAGATATAAAATCAGAAAGATTTATATTTGATTTATGCTAAATGCCAGACATGGGCAAAGGAAAGTATGTCCAGTTCTCTCTTTTTATGTGATATTAGATGTCATTATATACTTATTACTAGTCCTCTATATCTATTAGATGTCATTAGATACTTAGAGAAGTTTAGATGATCCCCTGTTTCTCTGCTTCTCCTTGAAGAAAATGTCTTTTTAATGTTGCCCAGAGATTTTGTCTTTGCTTTCTTACATCTCAGAGATTCTCTTCACATATCAGTATGTCTCAATTACCACTTTTCTGGGGATATTTATTTCTCAAGATCACCAGTAACCTCACAGTTTCAGTTTGGTGGCCTTAGACTGACTGAAGGAGCAATAAGGCAAGTTTCTTATAGCCCTTCTAGTTACTTGAGTACTCAGTATTTTCTTGAAAAAAAATCTTTGTACAGAAGGAAAGTTGACTTTTCAAACATCAGCTTAAATAGGAAGAGAAGAGGAAGAGATGAAGGAAAGAGTCTAAGAATATTGCTAATGTTCACTATTCACATTGTTTAATTTCCAAAGTTAAGAGTTCTGGAAAGGAAAATAATTCTGATAAATGAGAAAAGAAATAATAACAACAGAAATAAGAACTATAGTGGCTGGAGAGACAGTACAGCAGGTACTTGTTTTGTACATGCCTAAACCAGGTGAGATCCGCAGTATCCAAAATGGTACCAGAGCACCACCGGAAGTAATATCTAAGTAAAGAGCCAGGAGTAACCCCTGTGCATTGGTGGGTGTGATCCAAAAACTTTAAAAATAAATAAATTGCAATCTTAGCTTTAGGATAAGTTTCTCCCAGCAAGAAGATTCTTTCTATACTACTTTGTAATAAATTTTTGTTTTAAACTAAACAAAATTTGCCTAGCTAATGCTCAATAGAATGTGAAGAGAACAAACTGTGCTACTTTGTTGCTTCATATAGCATCAACACTAAATTTCTAGACTACAGCACCTCTGACAAGAACTGGGTACTTGCCTAATTAAGATCACTAAGTAGTAAGCTAGACACAGAGAAGACCAAGCATTCTAACAGCCCCGGGGGATGAGGGTGGAAGATATGGGAGGCAGGATAGGAATGTGGTGGAGGGAGGACAATTTGGTGATGGGAATTCCCCTGATTCAATGTTTTTTTTAATAATTTTTTATTTTGAATTATAAGAACAAAAGATGCAAAGAAAGAGGATAAGGTAAAGTTACAGTGGAAGGACAATCACCCATAACATAATTATCAGAAGGAGTCCCCTTGCTGATATCTTAACTTTGAACTTTCACCAAAGAAAGTTAAGATAAATAAAACAGAATCCATGTGCAATTACTTTGTCCCTCAAGTTCCCAGATTGTAGCACATTATAATATTTCTTAACAGCACACAAGGCAATCTAAAGCCATCAAACTTACATAACTCCTTAAACATTAGAGGCATAGTATTTTTTACATTTCCATGTACATTCATATTAGCTTAAGTTAACCTCAAATTTTAAGTGGGTGCGTTTTAAGGATTAGAGTCAAAGGAGCACAGTAAAAATGGTGTTAGAGTGGCAATTGTTGTTTGCATAGGCCCACCAAAATATGAGAGGCATGGAAAGGAATAACCTTGGCCTAAATACAAAGATCCTACCCCTGAAGTTTCCTGGCATAAGACCAGCTCTAGGCCTCAGGCAAGTTATCGTTCGATCCAAGACATTGTCCGTAGCGCCAACACACTTATCACACAGTCTCTGTTGTTGGTCTCATATTTCTGTATTAAAGATTCTGGAATCTCCAGAATGTAAAAAATACTATGCCTCTAATGTTTAAGGAGTTACGTAAGTTTGATGGCTTTAGATTGCCTTGTGTGCTGTTAAGAAATATTATAATGTGCTACAATCTGGGAACTTGAGGGACAAAGTAATTGCACATGGATTCTGTTTTATTTATCTTAACTTTCTTTGGTGAAAGTTCAAAGTTAAGATAACAGCAAGGGGACTTCTTCTGATAATTATGTTATGGGTGATTGTCCTTCCACTGTAACTTTACCTTATCCTCTTTCTTTGCATCTTTTGTTCTCATAATTCATAATAAAAATTATAAAAAAAAGATTCTGGAATCTGCATGTCCTACATTGAAGTCATGATGTGGAGTGCCTTCTCGTTTCACCTCACCATGAAAGGGCAATGCAGGAAGCCCTGTCCTGTAAGCAGGTTGTTGTTGTTAAGTCTTCTCAGTGTTAAGGGAAGTCTCTTTTGAGCAGGACGATGTCTGAGCAGTGGTAGGGTCTTCTGCGGTAGAGGATTGCTTCCAGGTGATGTTATAGACAAACCTCACCATTAAGGGGCAATACAGCAAGCCCTGTCCAGTAAGCAGGTCATTGCTCTTGTTGTCTTCTCAGTGTTAAGGGGTGTCTCTTTTGAGTGGATCGATGTCAGAGCAGCTGTAGGGTCGTCCCTGGTACAGGAATGCCTCCGGGTGATGTTATATACAACCTTGGATGTTTTGTAAATGTCTTCTGTAGATCAAGGGGTAAATGGAGAATGCCCATTCTTCTGAGGCCTGTGCCAGGTCTTTATGTCAATGTTCAGGGTGTAAGGTCTCATTGCACTACAAGATTTGTGTGTTCCCATTTCTATTAGATAAAAACTTATTGGTATGTATAGTATTTTCCCATGTTAGTGTGCCTACGCAAACAAGATATAAAGCCACGTGGTGCTGTCAGATATATGGGGGCATAAGAACATTTCCAACAAGACCCATGACTTGGTTCAAACATAAGTATTAAACTGAGGGATTCTTTCACACCAAATTCCATATTGAGCAGTTCACAAAGAGAAGATAAAAAACATGGGGGGGGGGATCATCACTGTATAAGAAAGTATTTAGCAAAAGTTATAGCCGTCAAAGAAAACACCCATAAAATGTTGAAAAGATATGTGTCCTATTTATGCCTTTTAAAATAGTTGGGTGGGTGTTAACTCTAGGGCACCACTTTGGTCTGTGACTTAGGACTCAACAGTACTTAAGTTAGAAAGGGTAAAAAAGGAGTAATGATGATAGGAGTTAAAGAAGTTAAAGAGAAATATGAACTTATGAAGGGGTATGCAAAAGGGCAGAGTACAAAATGGACATTTTGCATACATAAAAACATAATTCAATGATAGTGAGTACTATTAATGTTTCTTGTGAGAGTACTATTAATGTTTCTTGTGTTTTCATTTTGAAAATGTAGACTGGACAGAGATTAACAGTGCCAGCCAAACCTCCTCCTGCTAGACTCCCGGCTCCCAGGAAGGAGAGATCCTTCAAGAAGCTGGGAGACCAGAGGTTCAGAGCCCCACCCAGACCCTCCCTAAGGAGCTGCATGGATAGTGGGGGAAGGCCTAGGGTACCTTCAAGCTCCACCAAGGGCCCCAACTCACCGGCTTGCCCAGTCGTGTGGCCCGGGGAAGCCCTGGAGATCTGGAGCAAGGCGGTAGAGGAGTGCTGGGGTTACCCAAGTCCCGCACCCCCACTAGGCCTGGCCAAGCAGGCCTCCGGCATGGCGGGGGCCTGCCAAACCTCCTCCTGCTAGACTCCCGGCTCCCAGGAAGCCTGATTCAATGTTAATATGTACCTAAAATATTACTGTGAACGATATGTCAGCCACTATGATTAAAATAAAAATATATTAAAAAATGAGTGGCTTTAGGGTGGAGAAACCCTGTATCTCTTAGGCTAGGTAAATTCCCTTTCTAATTTCAACCAATTTTTACTGTGCCTAAGCAAAAAATAGCACAAATTAAACATTTTTTGGTAATTGTTGTTGCTTTTTTTCTTTTCTTTCCCTTTTTCCTCTGTGCTTTGATTCGTCTTTATTTCGGGACAGTGGGTTATTGTTTTTTTTTTTTTTTTAATTCTGTGATGCTCTTCAGGTTCTTTTTTTTTGTTTTTTTTGTTTGTTTTTTTTGGGTTTGATATTTTGTATTATTTTTAAGTTTTTCTTCCTTTTTTAATTTCTCTTTTTAAACTGATTTTTATAGTCTTTAAAGAAGGACTTCTTCAATTTTTGCTTGTTTGAATTTTTGCACCCCCTCTTTTTTTTTCTTTTTTTTCTTACCTTCACACAGAACCACATAACGTGAACCATCTTGTTCTGCCTCACAAATTGAGGGGGAAATAATGGAGGGCACCAAGGCCAAACAGTCCTATAAACATCTAATAGAAATAAAAAATGATCAGATTTAAACACCAAATCCAAAGCCAACTACAACAGAATCGATACCCTATCTACAACAAGCTAAACACAGAAGGGACCACTTATACTAGCATCCTGGGTGCCAAAGGAGGGACAGTATGGAATGCATGCTGGGAACAGGGGTGGAGGGAAGACAACAAGGTTGGTGGGAATACCCCTGATTCAATGTCACTATGTACCTAAAATACTACTCTGAATAATTTGTAAACCACTTTGGTCAAAATAAAAATTATAAATGAAAAAAGAGTGGTTTTCAGGTGCAGAGTATTGCAAATGATAGCACAGAACAGACACAGCAGTGTAAGTCAGAAGTGGATTTTTCTCTATTTGCACTGTAAGAATGACAGTCCTTAGTCCATTGCTATGGAATTTGCACCCTCGAGGCAATAACATATTTCTGATGCGGTGGCATTACATCGTTCATCGAAATGATAGAAAAAAACAGCAGTTGAAGTAGAAGACAGAAGAAAATGACTGGTTCTAGACATCATTAACTGGGAAAATTAACATGATAATTAAGTGGACACATCTCTGAAGTATTCTAAAATTTTCCAAGAGGAATTTGAGAAGCAATCATGGCATTGAATTTTTATTTGATTTAAAACAAAATAAGCACTAATATAGACTTTCCAGGTCTATAGTTTACTGTCTCTTGTGCTATGGCACCATGCATGTTCACAGTGTATTCTAAGGGGATCACAGGAAAAATGTAAATTGGGTCTATGGTACTAGACAATGTTGGTAACCAGTAGGACATTGGTCCCTAAAAGAAAACAAAATAGTTGGTCAGAAATAGAGAAGAGAGAAAAGAAAGAAAAAGAAAGAAGAAAGAAGAAGAAAGAAAGAAAGAAAGAAAGAAAGAAAGAAAGAAAGAAAGAAAGAAAGAAAGAAAGAAAGAAAGAAAGAAAGAAAGAAAGAAAGAAAGAAAAGAAAGAAAGAAAGAAAGAAAGAAAGAAAGAAGAAAGAAGAAAGAAAGAAAGAAAGAAAGAAAGAAAGAAAGAAAGAAAGAAAGAAAGAAAGAAGAAAGAAAGAAAGAAGAAAGAAAGAAAGAAAAGGAAAGAAAGAAGGAAAGAAAGAAAAAGAAAGAAAGAAGAAAGGGGTTGGGTAATGAAAGAAATTAGGCAGAAAGGAAGGTAGAAAGAAGGAAGGAGGAATGAAGGAAAGTATCAGTGACTACTTGTACTGTTATTTATGTTAGGAAACAAATATGTCAAATATGTTATTTTATGTCTTGTTTATGTCTTAGAGTAAAATCAAATACATAATTATGGAATGCAAACATGATATTACATGTTATATTTATAGCAATTATGACAACTGATTTAATGTGAAAGAAGGTAAGGATTTATACGATAGATATGAATTTCAATCTTGTGTGGGTGTCCTTGAACTCAGTCATAAACCATGCTATTATCAAGTTTCTGCCTCATGTTGTGACCGGACTATAAGACAAATTTATCAATGTGCCTCCTCTGCACTTTCACACATTTGCACCTCCTCACCTACTCTACCTGCATAATTTTCAGCCACTTTTCAGCAAAGACTGTCATATTAGGAGCTGACTTTAGTTATGCATACAAGAAAGAGAACATGATTTTATATTATGTGAGCCTCTTGGAATATCAAGACTTCCTTAGTAACAATAAACTTGGATAAAGTTCCTCTGCTCAAAGTCAGATCACTTTTTTCACTGATTATCTTTGCTTCTCATCTAGGGCAGCTTGCAGAGTTCTTTGTGGGATTCTTTTCTTGGAGTGTCTTAAAGACATGATTTACATGTGACAACAGAACTTTCTTCACACAAAAATTACTGTCATTATTTCTTTTTAAACTAAAAAAGTCAGATGACTTTTTATCATTTTTTAAAGTCTTCAAGCTCTGCTTGTTGGTACAGGATTCAATGATGAATCAATCTGACACTTTCCTTTTTGAAAGAAATGGAAGCAGTGGAGAGAGATAGTAAGGCTGGTAGGGTACTAGCCTTGTTATTAGCTGACCTGGGTTGAGTCCCTGTCATCCCATATGGTATCAAGAGCATGGGTCAGTAGTTATTCTTGAGTATAGAGGTAGGATATGAGCACTGTCTGGTGTGCACGGAAGGAAGGAAGGAAGGAAGGAAGGAAGGAAGGAAGGAAGGAAGGAAGGAAGGAAGGAAGGAAGGAAGGAAGGAAGGAAGGAAGGAAGGAAGGAAAAAAGAAAAGAAGGAAATGAGGAGGGTGTTTGTTAATGTGCCCTCAGGATGCAAGTTTTATTTTCTGAAAATTCTGCATTCAGGGATTCGTTATAAATTTTGAAGTAAATATTTTACATTTTATGTCTTGGTTCCCTTCTTACTGTGGGATCTGACAGTAAACATGTTGACAATGCTATGTATAAAGAAGGATTGAGATCTAAATTTGATACTTTTCCAATCAATAATCATAAAAGAAAAATCTGATTTTAGAAAGGAGAAAGCCGGGGCCAGAGAGATAGCAAGGAGGTAAGGCGTTTGCCTTTCATGCAGGTCATCGGTAAAAATCCCGGCATCCCATATGGTTCCCTGTACCTGCCAGGAGCAATTTCTGAGCAGGAAGCCAGGAGTAACCCCTGAGCACTGCTCGGTGTGACCCAAAAACCACAAAAAAAAGAAAGAAAAGAGAAAGCCAGGAACCAACATATTAAGGCAATGAATTAAGCCCCCAAACCCGGAATGCCTCTGGTAACTGAACCTCTTGTCATTTTTTAAATCCTCCTTTCAGTATCAATATTTTTTAGTGCAAAATAGGAGACAATCTCATCAGCACCTGACCAGGGTGGACAGGTCCATATTATGACCTGTGACTTTTGTAAAACTGGTGAACTGCTAGGAGAGCAAGATGCCTTTGGGATGGTTCTTGAACAGAAGAGACAAGTGTCCCAGTCTCTGACCTCCTGCAAAGTGCTGATCACCCAATGTCACCCTTCTAAATCCCTTGGGGTGGGTGTAAGAACAACCATGATGCCCTTTAACAGATGAATGGCTAAAGAAATGGTGGTACATATACACAATGGAATATTATGCAGCCATCAGGAGAGATGAAGTCAAGAAATTTTCCTATACATGTATGTATATGGAATCTGTTATGATGAATGAAATAAGTCAGAGAAGAGAAAGATGCAGAATGGTCTCACTCATCTATGGGTTTTAAGAAAAATGAAAGACATTCTTGCAATAATTTTCAGAGACGAAAGAGAGGAGGGCTGGAAGTTACAGCTCACTTCATGAAGCTCACCACAAAGAGTGATGAGATTAGTTAGAGAAATAACTGCATTGAGAATTTTCCTAACATTGAGAATGTATGAGGGAAATAGAAAGCCTGTCCAGAGTACAGGCGGGGGTGGGGTGGTGAAGAGGGAGATTTGGGACATTGGTGATGGGAATGTTGCACTGATTATGGGGGGTATTCTTTACATAACTGAAATCCAACCACAATCATGTTTGTAATCAAGGTGTTTAAATAAAATATTATTAAAAAAAAGAACACCTGATGAGAAGCTGATGCTGAACTACCAGCCAAAGGCAGTCACACATTCTTCTTTCTCATTCGTTATTTTTAAATAACCATAAAACCTCATATGCAGTCCTGGTTGAAAGGAACAAAAGTATTAAGGGGGCACTGAAGTCATGAAACATGACTTGACAAAGCCTTTTCTTAGTCATTCAGGTAAATTAAACCCTTCCACACCCAAGGAATTTCAAGGACACTTAGAGTTATGCTGCTAGCCTGGAAGGACTCATTTATTTATTTTGTTTTATTGAATCAATTGTAATCTACAAAATTCTTCAGTTATACAATGAGTCTGGTCCTTCAACTACCATTGTCAACCTCCCTCCACCAATGGACCCAGACTGCATCCTATAGCTCCACCTTTTGCCCGCTGGCATGCCAGTATAACATGTCCCTTTAAGTTTAGATTGTTAAATTTTAGGTCCCTTGATTCTACTATTGTTGAATTGGGCTTGGATATTTATTTCTTTACTTACTTATTTCCACTCCAATGTATTCGTGACCACTTGTTCGCTGGCCTTTCTTTAGTTTCATAAAAAAATGAGGGATTATGTAAAATGAAGTATTCAGTGTCCCAAGGTCCTATGAAAAAGGTGTGAGCCCCAATTTAAAAGATAAGAGAAAAACTACAATAAAAGTTGTGTGTGCATGGCAGTTTTGTTCTGTTTTGTTTTGCAAAGGCACAGAAAAATACAGAGAAAATAGAAAGGAAGACCCTTTGTCCTAAAAACAGGGAGACCTTACTCATGAAGCATCCTGGTTGAGACCAACTATAGGAACCAGCATACTAAGTTGTTTAACCCAAAGTCTTTCTCTGTGGTTCCAATAAAATTTCTTCACAATCACGGATGTCATGGCCATTTATCTGTAGTTAGAGATACTGGTTTTTATACAAATCTTATGTTGTGTCAGGGTGACATGGAGCATCTTCTGGTTTCATCTCAGCATTAGGAGGTAATGCAGAGAACCCTGACCTGAAGCAGGTTGTTGCTGTTACCAAGTTATCAGCATGTCATATGAACCCACTCTATAGCAATGTGATACCAGTGCAGCATTAGGGCCTTCCATAGTAGAAGTGCAATTCCTGGTGCTGGTGTAGAAAACTATGCTGGTTCCATAGATGGGATCTAATGTTCAGGGGTGAATGACCAATGTCTGACCTTCTGAAGTCTAAGTCAAGACACTACGACAAGTGTTCAGGGTGTAAGGCCCCACTGCAATATATACTTTATGTGTTTCTATCCATATTAGGTAAAAACTTATTTCCACCTGTAAGGTTTGCCCATTTTAATGTGCCTATGCAAAAAGGAACAATGCCACATGGTACTACTTGTGCATATGGGGGTAAAAATAACAAGCTGAACAATCACTTGGTTCTAACATGAACTTGGAGCACAAGAGAAACTTTCCTACTAAATAGATCCCAAAAAAG
This sequence comes from Suncus etruscus, assembly GCF_024139225.1. Classification (NCBI taxonomy): domain Eukaryota; kingdom Metazoa; phylum Chordata; class Mammalia; order Eulipotyphla; family Soricidae; genus Suncus; species Suncus etruscus. Next base: position 81,585,360 of record NC_064868.1, read on the forward strand.
GAATGGGGAAATTTGCTGCTACATAAGATGATAGACAATAAGATTTATACCAATTAAGAAAATTCATCTAAAGAAATATTTGAAGGTTACAAGTGGTAGGGCTTGGGCCCCAAGCCAGGATTGATTTTTGAGCACATAGCCAGGAGTAGGAGTAACCCCTGATTGACACTGGGTATGGCCTCAAAACCAAAAAAAAAAGAAAGAAAAAGAAAAAAATACTTGAAGCATATACATGTCCCTTTAAGTGTTTTAAAATAGTCTAGTGGGGGGATAAAATCCTGTAGCATAGCTTCAGCCTGCAACATGGTCTTGTGGAGTCTGAAAAATGGCTCCCAGCAGTCACATATCAGGAAATATCCTTGAGCTGGGGTCTTCTCAGAAACCAAATTTGGTGGTGAGCAACAGTCCACAGTGAAGGGAGGTGGGGGAAAGGAGTCACAGAGAGCAAATCAGCAGCAGAGGCAGTGGCAGTTTCTTCTCGGGCTGTGGCAAAGAGGGCTAGGAATCTGTCTTTTAGCTTTGGGAGCTGGATCGTAGCTGGCTGGGGTGAAGGGAATGTTCAGGTTCCTGAGGAGTTAATAACTGAGGTAAAAAGGGTTAAATGAAGTGAAATAACAGATTGAGATGAGAAATAGAGTTAGAAAAGGATTTGTAAAGTGGTAAGCAGAGGTGGGAAGAGGGTTACATACTACAGATGGAAGGACAATATAGACAGACATTATGTATATTACAGGCTGACTTTAGACAGACAGCGAGGTGGCCAACACATACACTCACACACACATAGACAGATACTGAATATCAATCTATGGGTTACAGTTGAAAAGCTGACCCAGGTGGAATGGGTCATAGAGCTTAAAATATATAAAGCCACCAAGACAGATGGAAAGCTTTTCCATTTTATAGGCCAATCATAATTGGTGAGGATTAACTATACTGAAGAAAAGCTTTGTGGGTTAGATTGTGTATAGAGCATTCTTAAAAACAATCATAATTTCAAGTCTAGAAAAATAAGTGATATGGTAATGAGCACTGCAAGAGGAGTCTATATCATGAAGAATTGTCTACAGAGTCTTGAGCATTCAGGTAACTTTACTAAATGCAAACTAAAATCATCAGCATTATGGTATAATGGTAAACTACCTAAAATGAAAACAAATTACAATAACATATACAAAGAATGAGCTCTGTAGCTGTAGTTTATGGAATGCAATTGCATATTCCATTGTTATCTGTGAATATAAGCACTAGATTCTATTAGCTGGCACAGTCAAGTAGAAAATGAATAGATTAGAATTTTTAATGTCCAATGTTTTTTATTCTAACACAGCATTGCTATGTGAAAATAAGGTGATCAACCTATATCTTGAAGTACCCTTGTACACAAAAAGATCAAGTTATACACAAATTAAAATTAGTACATTAAAACTAACAGAGAGCATTGTAGTTGGAGTCCATGTCTTACAAATGCCTTCTGCACAAGTTTCTGTGGATAAAAGCATCAGGATAGTATGATAGACATCTATACAGTGTAATTGATTGCTCAATCTAAATGGCTGTATCCGTTGCTGAAGGTCTCTTTGAAGTATAGAAGAGAACACAAGTTTTTGTGTTTCTCCTCTTCCACTCAGTTGCTTCCCTTTTCCTGGCTATACTCTGGCACTAATGGTGTTCAGGACAACTACCAATTAGACCATTGTGTTGCTTCATGCAGTAATTCTAAACACCACATATCACTGATATTCTGTATTTATCCTTTTTTCTGGCTTATGACATTTAGCATAATATCTTCAAGTTCCATACATGTTTCTGCAAATTGCATGATGGCATCATTTCTTACAGCTATGTAGTATTCCATTGTATATACGTATCACATCTTCATGATCCACTCATCTCCACTGAGTGCCGGAATGAATAGCGTTGTTCATACATTCTTTTGGATGAATGTATTCCTGTTCTCAGATAGATACCCAAAAGATGGATTGCTGGGTCATATAGCAGCTCAATTTTGAGTTTAGTTAGAACACTCCATACTATTTTCCATAAGAATTAGATTAGGTAGCATTCCTACCAGCAATGGAGGAGAGAGTTTCTTTCTCACCACATCCTCACCAATTGAGATTTTCTCCAGTGTTTTTGATATGTACCAGCCTCACTTGTGTAAAGTAATACCTTATTATCTTGATTTGGATTTCCTTAGTGATAAATGATGATGAACATTTTTTAAATGTCTATTGGCCATCACTTGGTCTTTCTCAGTAAAGTGCCTGTTCATTTCCTGGAGGACACATTTAATGCCTCCACTCCTCAGTTTTGTTTTGTTGGATTTTTTTGTGGTGTGTTTTTGTTGTTTTATTTTATTTTATTTGCTTAAAGAAATAAAGTTTGTAAAAATAAATATATATATGTATATGTATACTTAGAGAGATAACCTCTTTGACCATTTGTACAAGGCTTCATATTTGGGTACTGTGGTTTTTTTTGACTTTGTATCCTTTTTATAAAATTTATTATTTTTATTAATAATTTGTATTTGACCAAAGTGGACTACAAATCATTCATAGTAGTAATTTAGGTATATTTATCTGAATTTTCATATTACCGAGAGAATTGCAGGAGGGAAGAAAGAACACTTACTTGGTACATAACTATGCACATTTAATAAATGTACAATAAAATTATTTGTTTTCAAGAAAAGTAGCCATGATTTATTGTCCTATATTTTGAGTTTTGGGGGGTGTCACACCTATCAGGGCTTATTCCTGGATCTGTGCTTTGGAATCACAGCTGGCTGGCTGCGAGACCATATGGGTTTCTGGAGAACAAACTCAGGCTGACTGCTCACACAAAAAGCACCCAAACTGCAATCCTATTGCTTCAGCCCCACTCTAGGATTAGAGTTCTAGAAATAAGTAGCCTTTGAACTCTTTTCTTGCCCTAAATTATAATGACACTTTGACATTTTTTTCTATATAGTCCTTGGACTTTACAGAATTAGTTTAATAGAATTTGGTATAGTAAAACAGTAATGGGCAATTAAGAATTAATTAGTCATGACCCAAATTGTTCCAATAAGCCTAATGACCTGTTTAATAATATATTCTTGAAGGATGTCCTATCTTCATAGACTTTAAAAGTCTAAAGAGCTTCTAAATACCCTTTTATAATGCAAATGACATTGATGATGATGATGATGATGATGATGATGATGATGATGATGATGAAACAGAGCTATGGATCATGTATGTGGTTTTATTTCAAGGATTTTTGACTGGTTACGTTATGTACCCCAACTGCCTAAATTTGTACCCAGAACATAGTGCAGAAACTATAAGCAAAAACTTTCGATCAATTCATAGGTACCTATTACAAGCAAAACCAATGCAAACATCTAATAAACATTTTTTTAAATTTTTTTTTGTTTTGTTTTTTGGGCCACACCCGGCGATGCTCAGGGGTTACTCCTGGCTCAGAAATAGCTCCTGGCAGGCACGGGGGACCATATGGGACACCGGGATTCGAACCAACCACCTTTGGTCCTGGATCGGCTGCTTGCAAGCAAACACCGCTGTGATATCTCTCCGGGCCCTAATAAACATTTTTGTTTTAATCTGCATATGGTCTTCATGAAGTGACATTTATAGTCTCATTTAATAGATAAGGAAACTAATGCTTAGAGTCGTTACAATATATACTATTATAAGAACCAGGATCTACTAAGTAATGGAAATATAATTCAAAACTAAATAGTAGAATTTCATACCTCATATTTAATCTGAATATTTTATTTGAAGATTGATAATTTGTTTCAATAAAAAGAAAATTAAATATATAATTCCTAAGAAAATAATTCTGCTTTTAGACTAGCATGCTTCATTTTGAATGTAATATACAAACTAAAAAAATCACATTATCTAAGAATGGTGAGTAACCTTGGGGACAGATATAAAGAAAGTTCTCTAGTATTTTCAGGTTAAATTGGTGGCCTTTCAGTAAATTTTAAATCTTTTATAATGTGCTGTGTACTCTTTGGGCTATGAGTCCAGTTGGAATTTAGTTTCTAGTGACTGCCTAAATTGAACACAGAGCAGAATAATCGGTCAGGGTATAAAGACACAGTAATAGCTTTTTAGAATGCCTATATGTTTTATGGTTTTTTAGTTAATTTCTATTGAATATGTATACTTCCCCTTACCCAAGTCACTGTGCTTAATATGCAAATATTTAGCAAAATGTTTTAAGTGGAATCTTCATTCTATAGTGTTCTATAGTGTTCTATAGTGTTATATTTGAAAACATTTAAAAACTAGAACTTGAATTTTGTATTCAACCACCCAAAATAAAAAAAAAATATGCCAACTACCAAATTTCCTACCTAATGCTTGATTTTCTTATCTGTGCAATGAGTAAAATAATATCTACTTATCATAGCTATAAGTTAAGATAAAACATAATAGATGTCAAATAGGATACACTATACAGTGAGAGCTAAATAAATAGTAATTTGTACACCATTCTCTTAACCAATGCTCAAGTAATACTATGCTATTTAACTTTAAATGCATTCTCCTTCATTTTCTTGAACATTTGTTATAAAAGTAAACCAGTAGTAACAAACTTGACAGTTTTTTTAGCTCTTAAGTCAGATAAAATTAATTCTATTATCAGTAATTCTAAGATCTTAAATTTTAAGAATGTATGTAAGTGTCTAATATTTACATTCCTTGCTGAGACACAAATGCCATTTTAGGACATATGGTTATATTTTGAAGATTCAATTTTTTTTTAGGGAAGGCAAATTTTCTTCTCTACATTTTATGGTCTCTGGCTGGGCTCAAGAATGAAACTGACATATGTGAGACTGAACCGGAAGGAAGCTTTCACTTTCTTTTAAGCATGTTCATGGGATTTTTCAATGGGAAACACAGAACATCAAAGATGAGTTAAAGTTCAATCTACAGACTAGCTGTATAATAACTAAATAAATTGTTAAAGCAAATCAGAAATATTTGGGTTATGGTAGTTCATTAACTTGATGAGAATAATGGAAATATGAAATTGAGTTTAATAAAGTTAGTTTACACATATATATTTTCACCTCAACTTTTCATTCTTGGGAATAAAAATTATTACCTTGTTACTGATATTGCAAGTATACTTTTCACATAGGCTTTCTCCTTGCTTTTAAGAAAATAAGAATTCTTATATTTCCTACTTCTCAATTGTTTTTAACCCAAATAATTAATATTCCATAAAGGCATCTTTGGGGGATGGTTTTCAGAACTATTAAAAAATTCATTGTTCCATTTATCTCTTAGACAAAGAAAATGTTTCAGTTGAACTATATAATTGTTTTAAGTGCTTGATGAAACCTTTTCTGGAGTTACTGACAGTGTTATCATTCAGGAAGCATCTTTCAGAACATTATATAATTTAATACAATTGAAGATAATTTCTATACCAATATTTATGCCAGAGTAAAAACACATTTAGAAATAAGAAATAAGATCAAAACTAACAAGATATATCAAATGAAGCCATGAACAGAATTATTAAAAGAATTGCCTTCAGATGCATCAAATAATAACATCTTGACACTTTTGTTGCATGCTAGTTCACTTTAAGATACTGAGACTGGGGTACATCTGGAGAAAATTTTAAGTCTGAATTTCCCATTGATTAGTCAAGACATTACCTAAAGATTTTTAAATGAAACTAAGCCAGTAAAAAATTATTTACCTATGTCATGTGGACCCATCTTAGACTCCAGGAGATTAGACACCGACCATCCAGCCTAGAACCCTGAACCCCAGACAAAGAAACGGCACAGTTCTTCACAACAGCTATAGGAACCAAATCCCATCCAGGACATCCTGAATACTGCTCGAACACCAACATGTGCCAGTTCTAATATGATATCCTGACAACGAGGAAATTGGGAACAAGTGGACATAAGAACAGGTTATCCTACCTCACCAACTAACGATAAAACAAAATCAGAAGACTTGTCACACTTTGGGCTGTGCAAAAGCCAAGAATGTGATCTACAGATGACTGGATGATAGAACCATGACCAGGTAGTACGTATTCTGGGACCAACAAGAAAGCCCTAGTCTAGGGTTTGTTCTACGACCTGCACAACAACCATGATCTCTAATTCCAGAGACCTGACTGAGGCAATTGCAACTGAATGGGTCTTCTGGAAACATAACGGAAAGACTCCAGGCTCCATCCGAGGTTCAGCGCAAGGGCCAAGATCACCAAACACAGAAGACAGGTTAAAATGACACTGAGAAAACAGAACTTCTAAAATCACAAAGAAAGACTTCATCATAAGTTCCACTCCTTGACCTGTGCTGAGACTGAGTCTCTAGATATAGAGGTCTGATTTTATCGTCCAGATCGGAGCAGAAGTCTTCCATACACCACAAAAGCACCAAGGGGAGAGTAAATGAACTTGAAAGGAGTCTATAAATAATCCCATGACAATATATTCCAAGGGTGGAGAAACCCTGTATCTCTTAGGCCAAGGGGATTCCCGTTTCGAATGACCCCAATATTTACTGTGCCTATGCAGGGGGTGGGGGGAAGAAAGAGAAAAAAAGCACAAAATAATCTTTTTCTTTTATCTAGTTTTTGTCGATTTCTTTGTTTTGGGGTGGAAATTGAAGTAGTTGTCCATTTTTTATTTATATATTTACTTTTTCTTTCTTCTTTTCTCTTCTTCCTTTTTGCGCTCTGTCATGTTTTTTATCTCATGACCATGGCAATTATGTGGTGCATATCTTTATTGCTGCAGTGCTCACTGGATATCTTATTTAATACTTCTTTTTGAACTGTTGTGGTGTTTCACTTTCTTTTTTCCCCTTCGTCTCTCAAACCAAGGAGGAGAGCCTTTAGAAGGACTCTGTCCATTGTCGGCGTAGTTGATTTTTACCCCATTATATTACTTTTCTCTTCCTCAAACAAAACCACATAACTTGAACTATCTAGTCCCGCCTCCCAATTAGAGGGGGAAGTAACGGAGGTACCAAGACCAAACAGCTATAAGATCACTAAGTAATAAACTAGACACAGAGGGACCACTCATTCTAGCAGCCCCTGGGATGAGAGTGAAGGATATGGGAGGCAGGATGGGAGCAGAGGTGGAGGGAGGACAATTCAGTGGTGGAAATTCCCCTGGTTCAATATTAATATGTACCTGGAATATTACTGTGAACGATATGTAAGCCACTATGATTAAAATAAAAATTATATTAAAATTATTTAGCTGGCTCATTTTGTGAGAAAGCTTTACAGAACTGATGCCACTAGCTCCTTTGTAGAGATTCTGTGATAGTAGGAGGGATAATGGAGAATCAGCCTTTGAAACTCATTTCACATGCTTCATAATTATAAAATAAATCCATAAGTTATATTTTCAAGCCTGAGTGAGCTGATCTGAATAGGGATCACCACTCAAATTAATAAACCAAGGCAGACATAGGGCAGAGACTCATGGAATTGGGTGGCTTTTAATTTCGTGGTCTCCCTGGGTCAGCCAATCCAGAACATCTCTTTATTAACCAGTTCAAATTCAACCAGGAGGAGAGGATCAAATGAAAGACAAAAGTATCTATATTAAATCAATCTAGTCTAGGTGGATTTTTACTTGTCAAATGTATAGTGAAAAAGGAAGTAGGAAGCTCTGAAAGCTTTTGTTTTGGGTAAAACTTAGTTGTAATTAAACAGATAAAAAGAAACAAGGCTTGATCATTGTTTCTGGTAAAATAATGTCTAATCTAAAACATCATCTCTTCTGTGAAATAACTGGAGATAAATCGATGTCTTATATCCACTCTAAGTACAGGTGTGGTTCTGAGTAGCTGATGTAGGTATAGTAAACTTTTGTAGGGGCTAAATTTGCCTGTTTCACATGGACTGTTAGAGAACTTAGAGTAAGTCATGACAAGAATAAAGTTTGTAATAATATGTACTTCCTGTTTGATCCCTTTTGCAGTTCATTTACTTATTCTCAATCTTTTCTTCCAGTCTTGTTTTGAACAAATAATAAAATCGACTAAAGAGAGTGTATCATGACAGCAGAAGCTCTTAAAAATAGTATCTAGGTTCTGATACTCTCTTATTTATTTACCAGCTGTGTCACCCTTGGTTAGATGTTTAAACTATTTCTATTTCAGTTTCTGATTTTGAAGATTACTTACTAAGTTTACAATGAAGAGCAAAATACAAAATACATAATAAGTGTTTAGCAATGTTATATAAGTGCTCAATATAAAATGCTATTAAGATTTAAGCAGGGACTGCAGCACAGCTGGTAAGGTATTTGACTTGCAAGCAGCAAAACAGGGTTCTATTTTCATCATCCCATATGATCCCCCCAATCCTGCCAGAATTGATTCCTAAGTTGCAGAGCCCAGGAGTAACCCCCGAGAGCTGCCAGTTAGCCTAAAATAAAACAAAACAAGCAAACAAAAAGATTTAAGCAGCCTTTATCCTCTACATCTGGTGATAACAATACTGAAAATTTTAGACTTATAATGCATAGCTTATGAGGCAAATGATTTAAATATCTTATTGGATTCTCTAGAATTGTGTAGTTTTCTTTGTGAAATGAATTTGCTTGTATATTTTCATCTGTAAATGTAAAGCATGTTAAAGCAGAGATTTTGCCTGAATTTTTCAAGAGAATGTACCCAGAACCCAGCACCAAGAAAAAATGTTGACATGGAGTAGTCACTAATAAATATTTAATGAATGATGATTCAGTATAACTCTTATGTAGTACTGTTTCCAGAATTAGAAAACTAATTCTGAAGGTTTCTGATGATGTTACTCTTGGTTTAGGGACTCAATTATTATTACTAATTATTATTATTATTATTATTATTATTATTATTAGTAGTAGTAGTAGTAGTAGTAGTAGTAGTAGTAGTAGTAGTATACCACAACTTGAACATAGTTATTTTTCGGGCATGCTATAGTCCAACACCAATCCCATCACCAGTGTCAAATTCTTTCACTCAGTGTTCCCAGTTTTTTTTCCCACCTTCTATCCCCCAACTGTCTCCCTGACAGGCACATTTTTAAGTTTGGCTGTTGTAGTTTTAATCTCATTTCTGAAGTGTTGTTGATTCTGTGGTTCAGGAGTATAGATCAACCACACTTTAACAATTTTAATGTGGGGCTGGGTTGATAGCACAGCAATAAGGCCTTGCTCAGGGCCAACCTGGGACAGACCAGGGTTCGGTCCCTGGCATCCCATATGGTCCCCTTAGCTTGCCAGGAGTGACTTCTGAGGGCAGAGCCAGAAGTAACTCCCGATCAACACCAGATGTGGTCCAAAAAAAAAAAAAACACACACACACACAACAGCAGCAACAACAAAAACACTTCTAAAGTGTCCATCCCCTGAACCTTACCCCTGTTACCATATCAGCTTCTTACTTTCTCTTTGATATTTTCTCTCCCTGCCCCTTTCAGTTCTATAATCTAAGGACCAAAGACATCAAGGTAGCCCCACTTGATACCTTTTATCCTTTTACCACAGATTAGTAAGACGATCAGGTATTGTCTTCATACTTCTGAGTTACTTCGCTTAACAAGCTATCTTTTATTTGAATCCAAGTTGCAGCACATTGCATGATTTCATTCGCCCTTGTAGCTGCTAGAATTCCATTGTGTATATATACCATATATTCACCACTCATCTGTTGTTTGATACCTAGGTTGATTCCATTTCCTTGTTATTGTGGTAAGTGTTGAAATAAATAATAGTGTGCATATGCCCTTTCAAACAGATGATTTTGTGTCCCAAGGGTAAATAGCAAGAAGTGGGATTGCTATTCATACAGCAGCTTTAATCTTACTTTTATAAGAAATCTCCATCCAGTTTTCCACTGGGGTTGAACCAGACAAAATTTCCACTGGTTGTGGATACAGATTCTTCTTTCACTATATCCCCTCAAATACATATTTTTCATTGTTTTGTTTGTTTATATATGTGTGTATATATACATACACACATATCATTCTCAGTAGTATACTATTTTATTGTCATCTTAATTTGTAGATTTCTGCTACTATGTGAAGATGAGCATTTTCTCATATGTCTATTAGCCATTTATTTATCTTCTCCAGAGAAATATCTGTTGATTTTTTGTCTTCTCATTTTTAAATCTGTTACTTCTGAAATCATTATACTTCTTGGATATTAATAACAAGTGGCTTTGTTGAACGCCAATGATTAAGGAATAAGACTACACTAACTTTGTTTTTGTAGGTCCTTACACATTATGCATCCTTGCTGAGAATCAATTTAAATATGTTCAAAACTGGAGGTTGGAAATATAGCACAGAGGCAGGGCATTTGCCTTACATGCGGCTGACTCTGGACAAACCCTGGTTTGATTCCCAGCATCTCATATGGTCCCCTAATCCTGCCAGAAGCAATTTCTGAGCACAGAGCCATGAGTAATATATATATATATATTGGTTTTTGCGCTATATATTTTGAAAATATATAATATATATCTTCATTTTATATATCTTCAAAACTATGATAATGATAATACATTTCTAGAAGTTTTGAATGAAAGGAGACATGCAAATAATCTAACAGTGCTTGGAGCACAGACTAATTGCTCAGTAAATATTCTCTTCCTTTTCTTTTCATGGATAATGATTTCAAGCAGAGGAAATGCTCTCAAAAAATGCTCAGGAAGCCTAAGGTCATTTTAGACATATTCAGCTTACATTAGTCACATAGTTGAATGGCAGAGCCTGCTGATGTGGAACTTCTTGAGTTCTGAGTGCCTGGAGCCATCAGGTCACTGTCAGTGCTGTGTAGTTGAGAGGGGTTAGAATAAGGGAACTGTCACAAGCTCTGCAAAAACACTTTTTTCATACTACTGAACTATATCTCCAGTCCAAAAGTTTTATTTTGCTTTGGCTTTTAATTTTGTTTTATGTTTTTTGGGGACACGCCAGTCTGTGCTTAGTATTCACTCATGTTTCTGAGCTCAGAAATCAATGTTGGCAGGGTTTGGGGACCATATGCAATGCCAAAAGTCAAACCTGGGTAGCCACGTTCAAGGAAATACTCCTTACCAACTATTCTATCTCTCTGGTCTCCAGAGTTTTTCTTTTCATCCTACTCTTTAATCTGCTAACAATATACTGGGCAAATTTCTCTTCATAGACAGGTTAATTGAATTGAGGATACTGTGAAAGTTAATTGGACACCAGAATTTCATTAAGCAGTGTTTGTTCACATTTAATTGCTAAATTTATATTGCGTATATAAGTAAAAAAATTCTTAATAGGTATGAGAACAGCTTAAGAAGCATCTACACATCTTTTACAGGAGTGATTTAATAGCAAAATGCCACACCTTTACAACCTCATTCTACAAATGCTTATAAGTTATATGTTAGTTTAATATAATGGACTGAGGAGAAGCTCTGTGTTGCCTTTATGAAATTTTTAGAGTCATTGGAAATACCCTTTAAATTGAAATTGTATCATGTATCTATTCATGAAATATTTTCAGTTGAATTTTTTCACTGCCGTAATTTTCTAAGAACATTTATTTTAGCTTTAGAGTCACACCCGGCAGTGCTCAGGGGTTACTCCTGGCTCTTCGCTCAAAAATCACTCTTGGCAAGCACAGGCAACCATATGGGATGCCAGGATTCTAACCACCATCCTTCTGCATGAAAGGCAAACGCCTTACCTCCATGCTTTCTCTCCTGCCCCATTTTTCTAAAAACTTTTTATGGATTAATCCATATCACAACTGAAAAGAGAATGCTAAGATCTTGACCCTCAACCCTCCGTGTATTTATATATGTCTGTATTATATATGTCTGACATGTTTTATGCAGTAGAATACTTTAAAATGAGGTCAATGGAGTAATTTGGATAAGCCATAATCCAGTGTGATTGCACCCATACGAAAAGCAGACATAAGAGCAGTGGTGAGTGGTCATGAGAATTTTGGTGGTGGTGAGTGCAGTAATTATCTACATTTTAATGTATTAGCATATTACCTAAATTATATACTTTTAAAAATAGACATATATATATAATAGAAATATAGCCTGAAAACACTAGCCTGAAAACCTACATGCTAAGAAATGATATTTGCTTGTAGTCCTAAAAACAAACCAATTCTGTCAACATGAGCCTGAATTAATTTTCTCCAGGATTATGATATAAGCTATGATATAAGCACTTATATTACTTAAAATCTTCAGTTTTGGAGTATATTGTTAAGTCAGCATTAACTAGTAAATATAACCTTTGTTCTTCTATTTCCTTAAAAATAGTTTGTTATTTTAGCAAAGATATGCAAGGACCTCTAAATCTAGTGACTTTTATTTTTCTTATAAAATGCACTTTAGTGGCTATTTTACCTATGCTGATTATATTCTTTTTGGTGCATTTTTGTCCCACTCTGATCAATTCTAGCCATGACACTAATAAATTGTATGTTTTTGTTATCATACCTAATGCCAATGCCAATTTCGCAGTGCAATAAAGAACTCGCCACAGCTAACTGAAAATTACTAAGCCCTACAAATTATAGAACACTCACCACTAAGACTAGAGGCAGATTTAGCACATCCACACATAGGAAGTGATATTGTGGCATCGATTTTAATTTAGCTCATGATACGTTATTTTGACCATCTTCTATGATGACCTATGAGCCAATTGTGGTTCATTGAGGAAATATCTCCTCTTTTCTATTTTATTATTCTGTTTGAGTTATACTTATCATTTTTACAAAACTCTTCTCAATTCTATGTAAACCATTGTTGTTCTTCTGCTTTCTTCCAAGAAATTCAGTTGCAAGTGTTGAGTTAGTCTTGAAAAACAGCAGAATTACATTTGGCTAGTAGTTTAAAATAGAAATCCTATTTCTCTGGGTGATCACTGCTCTGAAACAGTAGATATAATACCTTTCACCCTGATGCACAGAGTCAAGGCCAAGAGGAAAAGACACAGTAGCTTGCCCGGGTAGCAAGCTAGACTTGATTGCCCAACAACAGAGCAGAGTTTGGTCATTTGTTCAATACAATTTTTGTCCCTTTCCTTTGCTCCCAGTCTTTAGAAGCTGAGCCATTGTTTACCCTAAGAGGTACATTAAACAATAAGAAGATATATTAAGAGTGGGATATTTATATAGCTATAGCCAGAGGATGACAAACATTCAGAAAGCATCTTCCATGCATATCATTGAAGTCAGGATTATTTCTTATTCTAAAAAGCTGTTTCCTGCCCTGAAGCATACATGTAGCCCTCATTCTCTGTACTAAGCTAAGGAGTCTGGACATTCTTTTTACTCTCTGAGATATTTATTTATGCACCATAATTACAAACATATTTATAATTGGGTTTCAGTTATTAAAAATGAACATCCCCCTTCACCAGTGCAACATTCCCACCATCAATGCCTTCCAACTCACTCCTCCCCCAACCCTTGCCTATATTTGAGACAGGCATTCTACTTCTCTCACTCACTACCATTGCCATGATAGTTAGCAATGTAGTTATTCTCTAACTGAACTCACCACTCTTTGTGGTAAGCTTCTTACTGTGAGCCAGTACCTCCAGCCCTCATCTCTATTGTCTCTGTGTTTTAATACAATCATGTCTTTTATTTCTCCTAAAAGCCATAGATGAGTGAGACTATTTTGTATCTATCTCTCTCCCTCTGAATTATTTCACTCATCATGATAATTTTGATGTCCATCCATGTATTGGAAATTTTCATAACTTCATTTCTCCTGATGCTGCATAGTATTCCATTGTGTATATGTATATGATGGTTTCTTTAGCCACTCGTTTGTTGTTGGGCATCTGGGTTATTTCCAGATTCTGGCTTTTGTAAATAGCTCTGAAATGAACATAGGTGTGCAACAGCATTTCTTTATTGTGTTTTTTGTTCCTAGGGTATATCCCTAGGAGTGATATAGCTGGATCATTTGGGAGCTTGATTTCCAGGTTTTTTGAGGAATCTTCATATTGTTTTCCATAAAAGCTGGAGTAGATGGCATTCCCACTAGCAGTGAATAAGAGTTCCTTTCTACTCACACTGATTGTTCTTGTTCTTTATGATGTGGCCAGTCTCTCAAGCATGAGATGGTACCACATTGTTGATCTGATTTGCATCTCCCTGATGATTATTGATGTGGAACTTTTTTTCATGTAGCCATTTGTACTTGTCCTTTGAGAAAGAGTTTGTTCATTTCTTCTCTCCATTTTTGATGAGATTACATGTCTTTTTCTTGTTAAGTTCTGTCAGTACCTTGTATATCTTAGATATTAGCCCCTTATTTGATGGCATTAGGTTAATAGTTTCTCCCATTCAGTGGGTGGTTTTTGTATCCTAGTCACTATTTCCTTTGAGGTGCAGAAGCTTCTCAGCTTAATAGAGTACTATTTGTTTATCTCTACTTCCAGGAGTCAAGACAGTCTAAGTGAGTTTTAGCTCCTTCCTATTCATGCAGTCACTATGGTGCAGGATTTCAGTGCTGGTGTACTTGGGACACAGACACTTAAAAATGCAAATTTCTGAAAGAAGTGAGGTTCTATACATAAAATTCATCCACAGAGGCAGGACCCAAGTTTCTTAGACTTGCTACAGTAACTCATGCCCTTATAGAGAAAAGTATATACAAAACTGAACTTCATCCAGAGCCAGGCCTATGGATATCAGGTAAGAAGAGCTGTAACTCTAATTTAAGCCTCATGGGGAGAGGTTTAATAGCAGTTCATCCCGTCATCCTAATAAAGGGCCCTGTGGTTTTTTATTAGCAGAACAGTGATTCGGAAAGACCTATGATTCCAAACATTTCTAATATGTGTAATTGCACTTTGTGATATTTATTAAATATCTAGATTGCTATGCTTTTTGGTTCAGTTCTACTTTGGAAATAGCCCAATCATTTTCTATCAAATATGGAAAATAGCATGAATAAGATTAAGTATTGTGATTGTTTGACTGTTAACACGAATATATTTTGGCTATGAAGCTTCAAGTTTTGGGACTTGAGGTATAGTAAAGTGGGTAGGGCACTTATCTTGCATGTAACTGATCTGGGTTCAATCCCTGATGCCCCCAGATGGTCCACTGAGCACCACCTGGAGACATTCCTTAACATAGATTGAGGATAGATACCTGGGCGTGGCTTCAAAACGAAATAAAAAAGCATCAACTATTAAGTTTGATTTGGGGACTAAACTATAAATTGAGAAGTTTAGCTACTTACTGCTATGTCAGAACTTTGATATATGTTGAAAAATGTGTCTTGTTACTTGTTAACTACTTTATTTTCTGTAGCATTTTCAAGGTAGTTCCGAAATAATATCGAACTTATATTAAACCAATAAGTGGCTTTACTTCATAATACATAAAAATAAACTGCAGAAACATTAATGATAACCTAGTACTCTCCAATTTGCTATTTATCTCACATGTCACTGTACTTGACAAAGTTGCAAACTTCTTCTGATCAATGTATTTTGAAACATTCCCAAGATAAGCAGTGTTGATTATTTCTAAACAATTTCCTTCAATGTTTAGAAAGTGACCTGGAGGGGCCGGGAAGGTGGCGCTGGAGGTAAGGTCTGCCTTACAAGCGCTAGCCAAGGAACGGACCACGGTTCGATCCCCCGGCGTCCCATGTGGTCCCCCCAAGCCAGGGGCGATTTCTGAGCACATTGCCAGGAGTAACCCCTGAGCGTCAAACGGCTGTGGCCCAAAAACCAAAAAAAAAAAAAAAAAAAAAAAAAAAGAAAGTGACCTGGAATCAGCACTATTTATTTTTTTAATGTTTTAAAGTATTTCATACTATGTGTTTGCTCAGACAGGTTATGGAAATTATACATGTTTTTTTTATTCCTTTGTATAATTCTGTTGATTGACTATGAAGAATGCAGGGTGGTACTTAACTGTACAGGCATGTGATAAACAAGTTTCATAGTATCTTCTTAGACGAAGAACAATCACTACTTAGAAATACCATGCAATACAGTGCAACTGTCTGCAAACTGGGACCTTTCCATGAATGTCCAACAAACATATAGCTAGAGCTAGAGCTTTCCAGGTCAGGAAACATCATTTGAATAACATGGATTCATCAACTAGCTTTTGATCTTCAATGGGGGTAAAAAACCTAAAGTGGGTTATTCTGTTAGAGAAAAGAGAAGTACACAATCCACAATTCATACTGAGACCTCATTCTCAACTAGACCAAGTCCTATTCTTTATGAGACCACTTTGCATTTCCCTGTGAACATCTATAAAGTTATTTTTGATTTTTTATGCAGCATAATCTTGCTGTTACTCACTTTTATTTTTTTTTGTGGTGCAAGAATGTATGGATATAAGCTGCTCTTGGAAATATAGATGCTCTTGGAAATATTATCTGATTATAAGACTACTTGGATACAGAAGGGGTGAAATATTATAGATTGAATGAAATGTTGAAATAGCATTGGGTTATATGACTGCTTGTGTTTATACATCTTCAAAAGATACGTTACCACATCACAGTCACCACCAATTTGCCATCATTTCTCCACTACAATATACTGGATGAGGGTAATGTAGTTATTATTTTTCTTTGGGGCCAATAACTATAATGCTTACTGTTTAATCATGGCTTTGAAAATAGCTACTAACGTTTCTTTAGGAACCATGTGGGCTACCAGGGATTAAACTAGTGTTGACCAGCAAGCAAGACAATTGCCTTAACCACTGTTACTATCTCTCTAGAACTAAAGATAAAATCGAAACTGTGTACAACAAAGAGACTTAATTTGGAAAAGTGGAAAGTTAATATATCAATTTATATTAGATTATCGGCATTATATTTTAATTGCTTTAGTCTTCCTAGAATCTTTTAAACAGCAATGTCAAAATTATAATTGATATTCAACGAATCTTGAGAATATTTTTGGATGTAATGATGTGGATTGGCCATACTCAGCTATACTAGTATGCTTCTCTAGCTCTGTGCTCAATTACTTTTACCAGTGCTGGGGATTGAACTGAACCTAGCTTCCTGCAAGAAAATCGTCTAAACTCCTATCCTCTTTCACCCCCCAAAATTAATTTTAGTAATAAAATACATGTACATTGTATCAAGCAATTAGGTGTGTATTTGTATTATTTTAATAACAAAGTAATGATATACTACATGTCTAAAAGTAAATACTAGGGTAGATATATCCTTAATATATTATAATATTAAATAATTCTGGGACAAGAGAGCTAGCATGAAGGTAAGGCATTTGCCTTGCATGCAGAAGGAAGGTGGTTCAAATCCCAGCATCCCATATAGTCCCCAAGTCTGTCAGGAGCTATTTCTGAGTGTAGAGCCAGGATTAACCCCTGAATGCTGCCGGTTGTGACCCAAAAACCAAAAAAAAGTGGGGGGAGTGATAGCATGGAGGTAAGTTGTTTCCTTTGCATGCAGAAGAACAGTAGTTCAAATCCCGGCATCCCATATGGTCCACAGTGCCTGCCAGGGGCTATATCTTAGCATAAAGCCAGGAGTAACCCCTGAGTGCTGCCAGTTGTGACCCCAAAAACAACCCCCCAAAAAAGAATATTATATAATTCTAAAAAGTGATGCTGTATAAATATACTCAATACATTTGGGGGAGGCTGCATATGGACTAGATTTCATACATGCTATATGGTCTATGACCCCAACCAGAACTGGTTCTTTTTTGCTGTTGTTGTTTTGTTTTTGTTTGTTTGTTTTAGTCTTTTTCTTTACATTTTATTGTGGTAAAAGTGAATTATAAATCTTTTGCAGTAATACTTAAAGCAATAATGACAATAATGAGGTGCATTCCCAACACTAGTGTTGTCCTCTCTTTGTCTCTGTTACCAGCATGCATCCCCCAAATAAAAAAGAGAAAAACTAGAACTCCATCTAGATGTTATAAGTATCTCTTTAGAAGAAGGAAGGGAAAAAAGAAGAAAAGGTAACAAACAACTCAAAAATAAAAATCAATAAGGGAGTAACAATAAAAGAACAAAAAGAATAAAAAAGGAATAAACCAACAAACAAAAACCATCAGCTATGGTAAAAAACAAAAACAAAGAACAGTAACAACAACAACAAAAACTAAACTAAAAATAATAATAAAATAAAAACTAGACCAGCAACTTCCTAAAAAAGGGTTGTGTTTCTTCCCTTTTTTTGCATAGGCATGGTATTTTTTATTTTTATTGAAATTGATATATAATATTGATTAATAAATTTATAAAGCACAAGTATCCAGCAATATCAACATACTCTGCAGCATAGTTGATGAATAACTTAACTGTCATTTTCCTTGGCCACTACTCCTACAGGAATGTCACTGATTTATTGCCAAGACCTGTTCTATTTAAAGAATAATGGGAACTGGAGAGATAGTACAAGGGAAGGGTTCTGACTTTACAGACAGCCTACCTAGGTTCAATCCCAAATATCTTATAGGTTCCCTTGAGCATCACCAGTAATAATTTCAGAGTGTAGAGCCAGGTATCACGCCTGTACTTTGCTGATTGTAGCCCCCCCCCAAACAAACAAACAAATAATGAAGACTAACTGGTAGAAAATTATTTGACTTGTCTGTGGAATTTTGCTCTAATCTCTGTGACTATGATCTTTTTGAACTGTTTGGTCTCAGAATCTATACAGAATCATTATAATTCTTCCTACCTTATGCCAAAAACAAGATAATTTTTCTATGCTAGAAGACTCTAATATGCCCCTGTCAAGTCTTTTCTGCTGGACTCTGCATATCTCAAAGTATCTCAATTGTTTCTCATATCACAGCAATTCTTGACATCTTCATGTACTCATTGCTTGTGCCTATATGTTGATAAATATCATTATGCTTTCGTATTCTTATCTAGTTTCAAGGAATTCTGTACAAAGTGAAAATCCTATATATGAACATATATATGCTTGCAAGTTATTATATGAAATCTCAGCTCTGTCTTGTTTATGTTCCATTTATTGACAGGGATAAGTTCACACATTTTAAAACTGTCTAATGTAAAAGTACAAGGTTTACTAAACTTCTGACATTTGCCTTAAATCCACAGCACGCATATATATATATATACATACATACATACATACATACATCTATGCATCTACATACACTTGCATCATACACCCTGACAATCATTGCACTCATTTCACACATGGAAATTGAAGTGTCTGAAAATTAGCTAGGCTATTTGAAAATATGACCCTTTATGTTTACCCTTCTGGCAGTGAGAACTATTTTACAGAATAATATCTTGATGAGAGAAGAACATTTAGATGGTATTTCAACTCCCCTTTGATTATTTCCCTAACCACAGGTATTCCTATGAAAAATGGATAGTGTGTGTATTTCTTCTGTGCCCCACAAAGAGAAAATGAGCATAACTATATCCTTATAGCAAACATATTTATTGCAACAATTGCCTTTGCTGGTGTGTGGTGGGTGAAGAACAATGCCAATGTCACTTCTTATAGTGATCCATAAAAGGGCTTTTATTTATAGAAATCATGGTGGTGTTAAGGAGGTCATGCTGGAATATTTACTCCTCAATCCACAGAGCAATTAGACTGTCAAGTAACACCCTTTATCCTTTAGAACTAAATAAAGAATATGTTATTTTTTTGGAAACAGGAAATGACTTTTATAAATGAAATAACCTTCTGTTAATTTTTTGGGAACAATATCTTTGCTGTTGCAGGGCCTGATGTGAATAATGTGAGGCTAAGTAATGAAGCTTATTTTTTTTCTTGCAACTAGCATTAAACATAGTCAAGACAGGTGCATTATATATTCATGTTCAGTGAGGGTGGGTGGGGGCTAAAGTCAGTGACTACTGGGTCATTTTCTCTGGTGACAAGAATAGACAATTCTTTATAACCATATATGGATGTAAGGCTCAGGTGCCTTGTTTTCAGAGTGTGAAATGAATGCCTGGCATGTATTAAGGCACCTATGTCCTAGGAGCTGTCAGAAGTACAACTTTATTGAGGTCATTGGAAAACCTTTTGAAAGCAAGTTTTGTCAAAATCAGCAGTCTATACTGAGTTAAAATAATCAGAGTTGGAGTACTTTCATGTTAAAGAGCCATGGTATTAGGAAAGGAATACCAAAAAAACACTTTCCCAAAGTGGGTAATCCCTCCTCTTATAGGGTCTTATTGCCAACACCGTGGAAATGGAGAGAGTTGGGATGATCCAGAGAATGACATTATCCTCGAGACCAATTTTGGTGGCACTTTCTCTATATGTTCTTAAAAGTAGATTCCTAGGGAGGGAGCACTTAGTAATTATGTCTCTTTAAATGGTGGTAGTAAAATCAAAAGGTGAATACTGTATACAAACCTCGTGGATTCTATTTGCTGAATGATTATAAACAATATGTTGTCAAAGTGGGACCTTACACCCTGAACATTGTCATAATGATCTGGCTCAGGCCTCAGAATAACGGGTATTGTCCATTCACCATTGAACCAGGATGTCATCTACGAAACAATCTTGGTTGTCTATAACATCACCTGGGAGCAATCCACGGAAGTCCCTATCACTGCCCTGGCATCTACCTACTCCAAAGAAAGGTTCCTTACACTAAGAAGACATAACAACAACAAGAACAACGATCTGCTTTCAGGGCAGGGCTATCTGTATTGCCCTCTAATTGTGAGGTGAAACTAGAGGACACTCCATATCATCCTAACTTCGATGTAGGTATGCACAGATTCCAGGATCTTTAACTACAGAAACCTGACACCAAAAACAGCAATGTGAATTAAAAAAATTTTTTTTTGCCTTTTTTGTGTGTTTTTTGGGTCAAACCCGGCAGTGCTCAGGGGAAATTCCTGGCTCCATGCTCAGAAATTGTTCCTGGCAGGTACGGGGGACCGTATGGGACTCTGGATTCGAACTGATGACCTTTTGCATAAAAGGCAAACACCTTACCTCCATGCTATCTCTCCGGTCCCAGATTTTAATAGTTGTATTTAAGATACATAGTGACAATAACTTAGGGGCATTTCCACCACCAGTGTTGACCTGCCTCCACCATAGTTCCCAGCATGCATCCCATACCTCCTCTCTTAGTCCCCTGGACTGCTATTGTAGCAGGTTCTTTTTGTTTAGATAGCCTGTTGTAGTTTGGGTCTCTTGATTCTATTGTTTTTAACTTTGGTTTAGATATATAGATTTGATCATTCTTTCAAGTTAAAACTGTTCGTATTGCTTAATATATTTGGTTGGCTTTAAGACACTTTTTTGGTTAAATATTAGAGAGTAAAGCAATGTCCATTAATACATTTAATTAAATGACTAAATGAGAAAATAAACAGACAATCTATTGTATTCTGAGCAAATTGCCACTATTCATAGAATTTTGAAATTATTCCTGAAAAATTGGTGGAGTGGTAAAAGTGGCAAATTGAACTAATATTTAAAATTCCACTGTCATTAATTTTTAATTAAAGCATATAATTATTAAAGTATCAGCTAAATAAAATATCTAAATCCTTAAACTATAGGATTTTCAGGGCGTTTGGTTGTGACATATTCACTGTACTCTGGTTCTGTGTGCTCATAAATTATTCCTGGATTATCGAAGGGGACTTACTGCATACTAGGTATTTAAGTGGGGCTGGCTGCAGGAGCTAGCCCCTGTACTAGCACCCAGACTATTAAAACATATATTTCATAAAAATTCATTGCTGAATTAAAAATTCTAATGATGCACAGTTTTATTTATAGAATGACTTCTAACCTCTCATTTTCTCTTCTAAACTTCCTGATTAGTCAGAAGTATGCTGACAATTCTGCATATCATCACAAAATTTACAGATCAACTTGGAAGGTATCCTTATTTATGTTTTATTTTAACTAAGAATTAAGAAATAGCTGCTAGAGAGAAATAGGCAAAATGAAATAGTGGAAAGCAGCTGAGTGAGGGAAACCAAGAATCTGGGACTCTATAGTAAATTAGACATTAGGTTCAAACCCACAAATGTCTTATTATGCAAATGAAATATACCTCTAACTAGATAGAGTGAATCTTATTCTAATATCTTAGCAAAAGCAGACAAGATACTAAAAGAACTAAAACATTTAGGGATTCTAACCACAGAAATGCCAACTTTTGCCTTGAGTTTCTCATTTGCTCTGTTTTTATATGGTCCTGAAAAATGGGTAAACTACTAAAATACAGCACTCAAACTGGAGCCTGAAAATATATAAATGCAAACAAGGACAAAACAGATAAGGAATAGAAATGTTTAGTTCTAATATTTTATGAGATTCTTAGATTCTGGGTCAGAAACACCTAAGAATGGGCAAGATGGAAAGAAATCACTAAATACTTTTCAACAGACCAAAACTCTTCTATCAACATGAAAGAAATGGTGCTAATACATGAAAAGCAGAACTTTCAGTCCAGTTAAAACAATATAAAGATTGAAAGAAAATTGCCTACAAAATGTTCACATTTGAAAACAATTTTATAATGACTTGAGTCCAGCAATAGAATAGCTTAAATATTAGAACATCTGTGTAGATGTGCTTGAAATAACATTACTGGCATAAAGGAGAAATTCTCAGTGAATTCTAATGACAGAAAATGGTGAGTTATTACAAAAGGAGCTAGTTGATATAGCAAAGACAATACATAAAACTTACATAGAAACATGTAGTTCAATGTTACAGAAAATAATAAAGTTCAAAAAGAGAAAGTTTAGAAATTCATTCTTTTACAAATGGGATACTTTGTATTTTATTTATTCATTTTAATATTCATTATTATTATTAGTTTGATTTGGGACCACATCCAGTTATGCTCAATGTTACACCTGTCTTTGTGCTCAGAAATGACTAGTGACAGGCTCTGGGGACCAAATAGAGTGCAAGGGATCAAAACTAGGTCAGATATGTGCAAGGCAAAATGCCTGCTCTGTATGGTCTCTCAAGCTCAAGGGATTGTTTGCATTTTAATGGTGGCTTCAACATAGGTAGCAGAAAGGAACACTTATATAATAGGGTTCCCAAACAGAAAGACTGGCTGTTAGAAAAAATGAAAATGCAGATTATATATCAAATGCAGTCTAGTTGATGCAACACTGAATAAAATTAAACCGTGAAACAGTACCTTAAATAAAATTAAGTAATATATTTTATTCCTATAGCTTCAGAGCAAATGGACTTAGAAATTAACAAAAAATAATATATATTAAGAATTATAAATTTTAAAAAATATTTCACCCAACAAAACTAATTCAATTAATATCACTTAACAATCTGCAATATACTTGGCCCATTCTAGAGGTTAATGAATCTTAGTAGTTTGACTTCTACTTTGTACCAGAGCATGAAACTTACCTTCCTCTAAGGGAAACAGCTAATCCACAAGTAAACACATTGAAAATAAAATGTCATGCTCCAGTTCCCTGACATTTTCCTTAATTTATTCATTAAGGTTTGTTTCTTTATGACTTTTTGTTGGTATCTGGAACACTGAAATCTATCTTGTGCATCTGAACTGAAATGGGTTTTGTGACAAAATAGATTCTCTTTAATTGAGTAAAATTTAAGTTTCAAAATGTCGCCAAGGAAGTGGAAATTAAAATCTAACAGCTACATTTTTGTGTATAAACTATCTCATGATGCTACTTTCTCAACTCTGGCTTGCATTCTAGTAAGATTGCTTCCATCTCATAATGTAATGGTCAAAGCAATGAGACTGGTTTGTGAGTTTTCAACCTTAATATTGTCACTTAAATTTACTGGGACTACAAGTGTGGAAATTTGGGTAAGGGGTATGGGCCACATCTGGCAGAGATCAGAAGTTACTCCTGGATATGCTCTCAGGAATCAGTCTTGACAGTGCTCTGGGATCATATTTGATGCCAGGGATCAAACCCAGGTTGGTTGCATGCAAGGCAATGCCCTACCTGCTATTATATTACTCAGACTCCCATGGGTATTTATTTTTTTAATTCTGAGATGAAACTGGTATTATAAATGTATTTATTACCAACTGAATTCACTCATATGTGCAGTGGAATAAAAAGAAACAAAATAAAGGAAAAAATTGCCCATGGGATATAATACTGAGATAATGCTAAAGTATTGAAAACTACAGATTCAAGGTCTGAGGGAAAGTGTGTGCAGAGAGGACTTTAATAAAGAGGCAGAGATGTATCATTACTCTGTTGTTAAGTAATGGTACAATAGCATTGTAAGCTTAAAACAGTAGTATAAATATTATAAACTGTGATACTTTTTTTAAAAATAACTTTTATTGTGACCAAAAGTGAATAACAAATCTTTCACAGTAATATTTAAGGTACATAGTGACAATGAATCAGGACCATTCCTACCACTCTAGTTGTCCTCTCTCCACCTTTTTTCCCAGCATGTGTCCCATATCTCCTTCCTTTGCCCCTCTGGAGTGCTAATGTAACTGTTTTTCTTTGTGTATAGCTTGTTGTAGATGGGGTATCAATTCTGTTGTTGTTGGCTTTGGGCTTGGTGTTTAAGTCTGATCTTTTTTGATTTCCACTTGATGTTCATGTGGTTGTTTGGTCCTGGTACCTTTCGTTTTTATCCCTTCCCCCTTAATTCATGAGGTAGAACAAGATGATGAAAGTTGTGTGGTTCTGTTGGATGAAGACAAAAAAGAAAGAAAAAAAAACAATAAAAATCAACAAAGAACAATATAAAAAGACAGTAACTTCGAAAAACTAAAAAGCACCCAGCATAAACTGTGATACTTGAATAAAAATTTCAGTTCCTAGGCTAAGGATATAGGTTAAAAGCTGAAGCACATGCTTTGCTTGGGTGAATTCTGGATTTGATACTCAGCACTAAATGGTCCTTTGATTTGAGCACTGAAGTGACTGGCCCTCTGCCTCAGGGAGGGGAAAAAACCAACATACAGCCAGGAAAAGACTTTAAATACTATTGGTGTGATCCCAAAATTGTACATACAGAACAATTTTAGTCCCATCCAATTAAGTAAAATAAATGCATGTATTTATGCATGTAGACTAGTACCTGGCAATTGTAAAGGTTTCAAAAAATGTTAAACAGACACACACACAGAAATTCTAGACTAAGAAGGAATTGCGTCATTTTCATAAGATTTCTTGAAGATTTAGCCTAGATTAGTTATGAATTTCTATGGTGAAATAATTTTCTTTCAACATACAGACTAGGAAAATAAATAATCTGAAAATAGAAATCATATGATTTCAACCATAACATTAAAGGCTAAAGATTATGAAGATATGACTACATTCCCAAGGGAAAGAAAATGAGACCTGCAAATATTGTATTAAAAATAGTCACTATTCAAATATAAGGATAATAAGCGGACATGATAATAAAGTAAAAGAATTTAGAGATGATGGTTCTAAGAGCTCTTCTTTAAAATAGACAAGCAAACAAAAATATCTACTTCATGAACAAATCTGCAGCTAATTAAGAGACGATTCTAAATAAAGACCTTAAGAATAGAACAGCTGTGGAGTAGCAAAGAGGTTATTGAGATTTCAAGCCATTGAACTATACAACTAATAAAAGAAAATTTGAAAATAAAGTCATGAAACAGGATATAGATATTTAAAAAATGACAATGTTAAACTAATGTTGACATAATTCACAAAAATTCAGCCTTGGAGAACCAGAGAGAGAGGAAAGTATGAGTGAGCTAATGCCCTCATCTTTCACAGTGAGCAATTAATTAATATTATACAAAAAGGAAACATTTAATTAAAACTAATAGATTCCAACTTTTTCACATGGCTATGATCTATTTCATTACTTTGAAGGGATATCTTAAGAAATACTCTTCATTAGTTACTAAGAAGCATGCATCTGACCTGAAATATTTTCTTTGGCATCTATTTCTTTTCTTATTTAAAAATGCAAATATATATACATACATAAGTGATAAAGTTTAATTTTCTTTCTATTGATTCAATGTATTCTCTGTATGAAAGGATGTTTGAAAAGTATGAGCCTAATTGCTAATGGGATTTGGTTCTGGATGGTAGGATTTTTGATAGTAGTTTTAATTTTTATTTCTACAATAAAATGTCTGTGTTTCACTCCTAAAGGTGGTACTATCTAATCTTTATTATTTTTTCTTTTTTAATTATAAATTTTTATTTAGACCATATTGAATTACATATCTTTCAAAGTAATATTTTAGGTACATATTAACATAGAATCAGGGGAATTCCCATCACCAAATTTGCCCTCTCTCCACCCCCACTCCCACCCTGAATCTCATATCCCCCACTCTCACCTCCAAAGCTGCTAGAATAAGTGGTCTCCTCTATGTCTAGCTTACTACTTAGTGAGCATACATCTATTTGGTTCTGGTATTCCCCCTTACTTCCCCGTCTATTTGAGAGGCAGAACTTGATAGTTCAAATTATGTGGCTTTGTTCGAAGAAAAGAAAAGCAATAAAATGGGGTAAAAATCAAAAAAGCCAAAAATGGGCAGAGTCCTTCTAGACGCAGGAGTCTCAAACTCAATTTACCTGTGGATGGCAGGAGGCAAAGTCGGGGTGATCCTTGAGTGCAAAGTCAGTAGTAAGCCTTGAACATTGGGGGTTATGACCCAAACAAACAAAACAAAACAAAACAAAAAAAGATTCCTCTAGGGCAGGACCACAAAATGTTGTACGGAGGGCTGTTTGCAGCCCGCAGGGCCGCGAGTTTTTTTTTTTTTTTAATAAATCTAGAGGCTCTCAACCTCAGTTTGAGAGAGGAAAGGAAACAAGGAATTGAAGCACCACAACAATACAAAAAGAATATCAACTAAGATATCCAGTGAGCACTACAGCAATAAAAACAAGCACCTCATAACAGCCACGGTCCTGAAATATAAACATGGCAGAGCACAAAAAGGACAAAGGAAAAAGAAAAAATGAAAAAAAAGTAGAGACACCAACTCACCAACTTCAGTATCCACATCAAGATAAAGAAGTCAAAAAAGTAAATAATTAAATAGGTAAATAAATGAAAAGATTATTTTGTGCTTTTTTTTTTCCTGCATAGGCACAGTAAATGATGGGGACATTAAAGAAGGAAATATACTGTCATGGGATTAATTATAGACCTCTTGCTTATTGATTTATTCTCCCCTCAGTGCTTTTGTGGTGTATGGAAGACTTCTGCTCCTTCATGGGTGATAAACTCAGACCTCTGTACCTAGAGGTCTTGGTATCTCAAAGGTCAAGGAATGGAGCTTATGCTTAAGTCTTTCTTTGTGGTTCTAGAAGTTCTGTTCCTTCATTGTCATTTTAATCCTTCTTCTATAATTGGTGGTCTTGGTCAATGCACTGATCCTAGGATGGAACCTTAGATAGAGTCTTTCATTGTATTTCCAGTAACCCATTCAGTTGTGCTATACCTGGCTGTACTCATGGGTTACTCCTGGCTTTGTACTCAGATATCTAATTTTTTTTTTTTACTTTTTTTTTTTAATGTAATTTTTATTTTGATCATAGTGGCTTACATATTGTTGACAATAATATTTTAGGTATATATTTACATAAAATCCGGGGGGATTCCCATCCCTAAATTGTCCTCCCTACACCTCCGTTTTTGTCCTACCTCCCTTTTCCTCTTCCCTCTCCCCCAGGGCGTCTAGAATATGTGGTCCCCTCTGTATCTAACCTACTACTTAGTAGTCTTGCATCAGTTTGGTCTTGATGTCTCCCTGATTTCCCCCTCTAAGTGGGGGCAGGGCTAGCTAGTTCAAGTTGCGTGGTTTTGCCTAAAAAGGTGAAAATATATAAACTGGGGGTAAAAGTCTAATACCCCGAAGATGGGCAGAATCCTTCTAGAGGTTCTCATCATCGATTTGGGAAATGAGTGAGAGAAAGAATGTGAAACACTCCACCAGTACCAAAAAAAGTGTCAAATATCCAGTGAGGACTCCAGCTATATCGATAAGCACCACTAAAGACAGATAAACAAAATAAAACAAAACAAACAAAAACCAAAAACAACAAAAAACAAACAAAAAAAAAACACGCCGTGGTCTTGAAATAAGAAACCTGGCGTAGCCCCTCTCGAAAGAAAAGGAAGAGAGAAAAGAAGAAAAGTAAATAAATAAATAAATAAGGATATCTGGGGACAACGATTTCAATAATCACATCCAAACAGAGAAATCGACCAAATAGCTAGGTAAATAAAAATAATAATAACAATAATAAATGAAGGTAATATATATATACATATACATATACATATATATATATAAATGTCCAAGGTTTTGTGTTTTTTTCTTTTTTTTTTCCCTTCTGCCCTGGCACAGTAAATATTGGGGTCATTCGAAAAGGAATTCACTTGCCCTATGCGATATGGGGTTTCTCCGTCCTTGGAGTATACAGTCATGGGATCAACTCTAGTCTTTGTTCAGGATCATTACTCTCCCGGTGGTGGGTTTTTTTATTTATTTATTTATTTTTTTTTTTGGTGTGTGGAAGACTTCTGCTCTGTCCAGGGTGATGCAATCAGAGCTCTGTGTTTAGAGGTCTCAGTATCCGTACAGATCCTGAGATGGGACTTATGGTGAAGTCAGTCTTTGTGACTCTAGAGGTTCTGTTACCTCAGTGCCATTTTAATCCGTCTTCTGTGGTTGGTGATCTTAGTCTTTGCCCTGAACCTAGGATGGCATCTAGGATAGCGTCTTTCTTTGTGCTTCCAGAAGCCCCTTTCCGTTACAATTGTCTCTGTCGGACCTTTGGGACTGAGGATCATGCTTATTGTGCAGGTCTTAGTTCAAACCCTAGACTAGGGCTTTTTTATTGGTCCCAAGATGTATACAGTCTTGTCGTGGTTCTCGTATCCAGTCATCTGTAAAACACAATCTTGGCTTTTGGACCTACCAAAGGGTGCCACGTCTTCTGGTTTTGTCTTGTCGTTGGCTGGTGAGGTAGGCTAAACTGCTCTGAGGTCAAGTTGTTCACATTTTCCTCATTGTCGGGATATCGTGTTTAGGCTGGCCCTTGTTGTTGACCCTGCAGTACTAATGCTGTCCCAGATGGAGTTTGTTTCTTGCAGCTGTTGTGAAGAGCTGTGCCGTTTCTATGTCTGGGATCCAGGGTTCAAGGTTGGTTGAGTGGTGTCTAATCACCTGAGGTCTAAGTTGATTCCACATGACATATTTTCAAGGTAGGAGATAACCCTGTATTGTAAACAACTATGAGTTCCTATCTTTAGTAGATAAGCTCTCTTTTTTTTTATATGTAAGATTTCCCCTTTATTTAGTGTGCCTTTGCAGAGGGAAGTGGTGCTCCATTATACTGTCGGTGTATTTGGATTGGACAGAGTGGGTAACAAAAATAGGTCGCATACCCAAAAACGATTTAAAAAAAAAAAAGAAATAAAAGTGTATGTGCCCACAAATATATATGTAGGGCAAACATTAAAAAAAAAAAAGAGAGAGAGAGATAAAATGAGTTAGCGAAATTTTTAAAGGACCAAAGTGGTGCAAGAGACTACTTTACATTTGGAGGAGAACATGTAAAGAGGTGGTGTATTACAGGTCTTATGCCTATGTTGAAAGTACAGTTTTTCCCGTTGTCTTTTGGATTTTTCTTGTGTTGCGTGGGTTCCCAGGCATCTTCCAATCACTCCCCCTGACCTTCTTCATATTGGTAAAAATTTGCGGCAGGGAATTCTTGGAGGAGTTCTTGCATTGGGGATACTATTGGACCTAAGTCCGGTTTCAGGAAACAGTCCACGTTAGGGGGAGATGGTAGGGAGGGCCTCGTAGCATGAGTCTTCAGGGAAGTTGGCTGTCTTTTCTTGCAGGAGATGAGGTGTGGGATTGGCTGGGTGTCCCCTCGCCTGGTTGCTGGGTACTGGTTCGTTGGGTAGGAGGTCGATCTTGATGCCTAAGAGATTAGGGACTGAGGGTGGAGAGTTTTAATATGGTGGGAGATCTGGATGGGATTGAGGGGTGATGGGATAGTTGGATTTCCGGGGGGGGGGGGACGGGGAAGGTATAAGGGAGGGGTATGAAGGAAGAGAAAAGAGAAAATACCGTAGAAAGGGAGAAGAGAAAGGGGAAAAAGTAAAGAGAAGAATAGAAGAGAAAAAAAAGAAAAAAAAGAAAAAAGTAGCGAGAAGAAAGGAGAGAGTAGCAAGGGAATGCTGGTTTGGTTGAATGTGTTCGATGACTAGAGCCTGTAGTTTAGGTCTGTACGTCGTCACACGTACTGCTTTGGTGGTCTGACTGGTCCCGTGCTTCAATTCCTAAAAGAAGGTTTAACCTAGAAATAAAGTCTATGTTAAAGAGTTTTCTCGTGGCCATCTCGTCTTGCAAACAAGGTATGGAATCTTGTGTGGTATCCCGAGTTGCCATCTTAGTTTGTCCGCCCTTTGTATCTAAGGGTGCCTGTGGACAGAAAAGCTGAGAGGTTATTTAAAATGTAGCAAGGTAAAGGAATTAAAACGTAGTGTTATGGTATATTGCCATTGCAGTCCGTGATTTCCTGTGGTGTTCTATACTTGTGTTCCTGTTTACGATCTCTAAGGGATTATTGTGAGCTTTTGTTGTGGGGGTCTGATTACGTACCTGTTCTCTCTATGTTGCTGTTTCTGTTGTTGCTGTTTTCTTTGTGGTATAATGAGCCGTCAAGAGTTTGCATTGTTCCTTTTTCATGTATTTTGGACACTGCTCCCACGTATATGTTGACTATTACAGTGTTCAGAGTTTCTACCCTGTTAAACCCTGTTGTATGATTGTTAGGTATTAGTTGTGTGTAAAATATATGTTCTAGGTGTTTCAGAATAGTGCTACCATTCTGTGTTTTTCTTTTGTCTTCTGACTTACTTCGTTTAACATAACATGATCTAGGTCCATCCATGTTGCTGCAAAGTCTGTGATTGTATCATTTCTAACTGCCATGTAATATTCCATTGTGTATATGTACCACATCTTAATGATCCATTCATCCATTGTTGGACATCTAGGTTGGTTCCAAGATTTGGCTATTATACTGAGTGCTGCAATAAATAGTGGGGTGCATACGTATTTTGGAATGAATGTCCTTCCATCTTGTGGATATATGCCTAGGAGGGCAATTGCTGGGTCAAATGGCAGCTCAATTCTGAGTTCTTTGAGCACTCTCCAGACTTTCCTCCATAGGTGTTGGACTAGGGGGCATTCCCACCAGCAGTGGATGAGAGTTCCTTTCATACCGCATCCCCGCCAACAAAGGTTGTTTCCATTATTTTTGATGTGAGCCATCCTCACTGGTGTAAGGTGGTATCTCATTGTTGTCTTGATTTGGATCTCCCTGATGATGAGTGAAGGTGAGCATGTTTTCATGTGTTTGTTGGCCATCCTTCTGTCTTCCTCAGAGAAGTGTCTATTCATTTCATCTCCCCATTTTTTTATGGCTTTATTTGGTTTTGGGGGGCTCAGCTTTCTGAGTGCTTTGTATGTTCTAGATATCAGCCCTTTATCTGATATGTCGAGTGAAAAGATTTTTTCCCATTCTGTTAACTGTCTTCTTGCATTAAGTAGGGTTTCTTTTGCCATGCAGAAGCTTTTAAGTTTAATGTAGTCCCATTTGTTTATATTTGATGCTAATGTTCTTGCCATTGGTGCTCCATTCTCAAAGACCTTTTTGATGTATAGGTCTTCGAGTGTTCTACCTATTTTATTCTCGATAAACTTTATAGATTCAGGTCTGATTTCAAGGTCTTTGATCCATTTTGAGTTAACTTTTGTATAAGGGGTGAGGTATGGGTCAATCTTCACTTTCGTACATGTGGTTTTCCAGTTGTACCAACACCATTTGTTGAATAGACTTCCTTTGTTCCATTTCAGGTTCTTACCTCTTTTATCAAATATTAGTTGGCTGTATATCTTGGGGTTTATGTCTGGGAATTCTGTTCTGACCCACTGGTCTGAAGTCCTGTCTCTGTTCCAGTACCATGCTGTTTTGACTACTATGGCTTTATAGTATAGTTTCAAGTTAGGTAAGGAGATGCCTCCCAGCTTTTTGTTTTTCAGTATGTTCTTGGCTATCCTGGGTCTTTTGTGGTTCCAGATAAATTTTATGATTGATTGTTCTATTTCTTTAAAGAATGGTGTCTGGATTTGGATAGGGATTGCATTAAATCTATATAGTAGTTTGGGTAGGATAGTCATTTTGACTATGTTAATTCTACCTATCCATGAGCATGGGATGTTTTTCCAATTCTTTAGATCGTCTTCAATTTCTTTCTGAAGCATTTTGAAGTTTCCCTGGTATAGGTCTTTCACTTCCCTTGTAAGGTTGATTCCTAGGGACCTGATATTTTTTGATACTATTTTAAATGGTATTGTGTTTTTAATCTCTCTCTCCTCGATTTCGTTGTTTGTATATAGAAATGCTACTGTCTTGTGTATTGACTTTGTATCCAGCCACTTTGCTGTATTGGTTAATTGTTTCTAGGAGTTTTACTGTGGACTCTTTAGGATTTTCGATGTATATCATCATATCATCTGCAAATAGAGATAGCTTGTGTTCCTCTTTCCCAATTTGGATTCCTTTTATTCCCTTCTCTTGTCGGATTGCTATTGCTAGGACTTCTAGGGTTATATTGAATAAGAGTGGAGAGAGTGGACAGCCTTGTCTAGTTCCTGACCTTAATGGAAATGCTTCTAGTTTCTCGCCATTAAGTATAATGTTGGCTGTAGGCTTTTCATAGATAGCTGTGACTATCTTGAGGAAGGTTCCTTCTAACCCTATTTTGCTGAGTGTCGTTAACATGAAAGGGTGTTGGATCTTGTCAAATGCCTTCTCTGCATCGATTGATATGATCATGTGGTTTTTGTTTTTCTTGTTGTTGATGTGATGTATAATGTTGATTGATTTGCGTATGTTGAACCAACCTTGCATTCCTGGTATAAATCCCACTTGGTCATGATGTATGATCTTTTTGATGAAGTGCTGGATTCGGTTTGCTAATATTTTGTTGAGTATCTTTGCATCTATGTTCATTAGTGAGATTGGTCTGTAGTTTTCTTTCTTGGTGGTATCTTTGCCATCTTTGGGAATGAGTGTGATATTTGCCTCATAGAAGGAGTTAGGGAGGATTCCTGTTTTTTCTATGGCTTGGAAGAGCCTATGGAAAAGTGGTAGTAAATCTTCCCGGAATGTTTGGTAGAATTCACCTGTAAATCCATCTGGGCCTGGGCTTTTGTTCTTAGGGAGTTTTTTAATTACATCTTCAATTTCCTCTGAGGTGATTGGTCTGTTTAGGCTTTCTAGTTCTTCCTTTTCCAGTCTTGGAAGAGGGTGTTTGTCCAAGAATCTGTCAATTTCTTCTGGGTTCTCTATCTTAGCTGAGTATAGTTGTTCATAATATGATCTTATGATATGTTGTATTTCTTGAGGTTCTGTTGTAATCTCTCCCCTTTCATTTGTGATCCTACTGATTTGGGTATTTTCCCTCTTCTTTTTGGTGAGTTTTGCCAGTGGTTTGTCTATCTTGTTTATTTTTTCGAAAAACCAACTCCTGGTTTCATTGATTTTTTGTATTGTTTTTTTAGTTTCTATGTTGTTTATTTCTGCTCTGGTTTTTATTATTTCTTGCCTTCTGGTTGTGGTTGGATTTCTCTGTTGCTGTTGTTCCAATTCTTTGAGGTGATCTTTTAAACTGTTGGTTTTGTTATTTTCTTGTTTCTTGACATAGGCCTGTATCGCTATGAGTTTCCCCCTAATTACTGCTTTTGCTGTGTCCCATAAATTTTGACATGTTGTCTCTTCATTGTCATTTGTCTCAAGGAATCTTTTTATTTCTTCCTTGAGTTGTTCTTTGATCCAGCTGTTGTTGAGCAGCATGTTGTTTAATCTCCAGGTATTGGTTTTTCTCCATTTTTTCTTCTTGACATCGATTTTGAGTTCTGTTGCATAGTGATCTGAAAGGGTACTTCTAATGATCCTTACCTTTGTGGTCTTATATAGGTTGGTTTTGTATCCCAAGACATGGTCTATTCTGGAGAAGGTTCCATGTGGGCTCGAGAAGAATGTGTATTCTGCTTTCTGGGGATGGAGGGCTCTATATAAGTCTATTAGCCCCAAATCTTCTAATTTTTCATTTAGAGCTCTTATTTCTTTGCTATTTTTCTGTTTGGTGGATCTGTCCAGTGGTGATAGTGGAGTATTGAGGTCCCCTACTACTATCACATTTCCCTTCATGTGTTTCTCCAGGTTTACGAGCAGTTGCCTCACATATTTTGCTGACTCTACATTGGGTGCATAGATATTGACCAGGGTTAGTGTTTCTTGATCTAATGTTCCCCTGATCAGTATGTAGTGACCCTCTTTATCTCTGACCACTTTCTTGAGGTTGAATGCAATTTGGTCTGATATAAGAATGGCTGTCCCTGCTCTTTTTTGTTTTCCATTGGCCTGAATAATTACTTTCCATCCTTTGATTCTAAGCCTATGCTTGTCCTGTAGCTGTAGGTGTGTTTCTTGTAGGCAACAGAAGTCCGGTTTATTTTTCCTAATCCAGTTCTCTACTATGTGTCTTTTAATTGGAGAGTTTAGTCCATTAACATTTAGGGAGATTATTGAGAGAGAGGACTGTTGTGCAGTTGTGTTGTGTAGGGTGGCTTTTGTTACAATCGGGGGTTTGGATTGTGTAGTTCATCTCTGAGTAGGTCGTTTAGGATCGGCTTTGTTTGCACAAATAGCTGTAGTTCGGTCTTGTTTGAAAATGTTTTCAGTCTGTTCTCCCATATGAATGATAATTTTGCCGGGTATTGGACTCTAGGTTGGAAGTTTCTTTCATTCAGTCGTTTAAATATGTCATTCCACTGTCTCCTTGCTTGAATTATTTCGATTGGGAGATCTGGTTTGATTCTTATGTCCCTACCTTTGTACTTGAGGTTTTTTTTCTCTCTTATTGCCTTAAGAAGTTCCTCTTTCTCTTTGTTTTTTGCCATTTGGATTACTATATGTCTTGGTGTAGGTTTATTAGGATCTATCTTACTAGGAACTCTCTTGATTTCCTGGAATTGCCCTGAAGTTTCATCCCAAAGGGTGGGGAAGTTCTCTGCTATTATCTCTCTGACTACTTGTTCTTCCCCTTTCCCTATTTCCTCCCCTTCTGGTATACCCACGATTCTTAGATTGTTTCTTTTGTCCTTGTTCATTAGGTACTGGACTTTTCCTTCCAGTGTTTTGCCTTTTATTTCTTTGTTGGTTTCTTGGTCATTTTTTGTTTGCAGTTTTCCTTCGAGTTCTTCGATGTGTTTCTCCAACTCTGTGTTTCTGCTAGTAAGGCTTGTTACTTTGTCTGTTAATTCCTTCACTTCTTTTTGAATGAACTCTCTCATACTCTTTAACATTTCTTCTTTAATTTGGGTGATTCGTTCCTCCATAGATATCTTATACTCAGTAGCTAAAGTTTCTCTCATTTCTTTTATTAGTTCTTGTGTTTCCTTCCTCATTGCTGCTTTTAGGTCACTTTCCCACAAATCTGTGCGTTTTGGCGGACTTGGAAATTTGTTCGGGTTTGTCTCCGTATCTTCAGATCTTAGGGTTCTCTTTGATTTACCCATATTTCCTTGTGTTTATTGGTGTGCTTTGGAGAGCTGTTTCTTCCAATTTCAGTCTGTTTTGATCCCCTGTGGTGTGGGAATGGGTCCCCTCCCTGAGGGTGGATCTAGTGGTACTGTTGGGTGGGCTTGCCCCGGTTTGGCTCCTCTTGTGCTCTTTTTGTGGCCTGATTCGTTGCTTTGCCCTATTGTTGTCAGCTATTTCTGGGAGGCAGGAAATACCCGACGGGGGGCGGGCACGTTCACGCTGTCCGCGTGGGTGAGCAGAACTTCCCTACCTTCCTGTGGGCAAAGGACCCCCAGCAGGAGGAAGGCAGCCGGTCGCACGGTCGGGGCGGGCGGGAGAGACTTCCTTACCCTCCCGGGAGCAAGGGAACCCCAGCAGGAGGCAGACAGCCGGTCCCACGGTCGGGGCGGGTGGGTGGGATTTTCTTACCTTCCCTGGGGCAAGGGAACCCCCGCAGGAGGAAGGGAGTCGTTCGCGCGGTCGGGGAAGGCGGGAGGGACTTCCTTACCTTCCCGGGGGCAAGGGAGCCCCAGCAGGAGGAAGGCAGCCGGTCGCAGGTTCGGGGCGGGCGGAAGGGACTTCCTTACTTTCCCAGGGCAAGGGAACCCCAGCAGGAGGCTGGCAGCCGGTCGCGCGATCGGGGCGGGTGGGAGGGACTTCCTTACTTTCCCGGGGCAAGGGAACCCCAGCCGGAGGAAGGCAGGCGTTCGCACTGTCAGGGCGGGCGGGAGGGACTTCCTTACCTTCCCAGGGCAAGGGAACCCCAGCAGCAGGGAGGCCGGCGTTCGCGCGGTCGGGGCGGGCGGGAGGGACTTCCTTACGTTCCCAGGGCAAGGGAACCCCAGCCGCAGGGAGGCCGGCGTTCGCGCGGTCGGGGCGGGCGGGAGGGACTTCCTTACCTTCCCGGGGGCAAGGGAACCCCAGTCGCAGGGAGGCCGGCGTTTGCGCGGTCGGGGCGGGCGGGAGGGACTTCCTTACCTTCCCAGGGCAAGGGAACCCCAGCCGCAGGGAGGCCGGCGTTCGCGCGGTCGGGGCGGGCGGGAGGGACTTCCTTACCTTCCCCCAGATATCTAATTTTTAAAGGAAACTTTAGATTGATTTTTCTTTTAAGAATACATATAAAATAGGGGCCCGGAGAGATAGCACTGCGGCGTTTGCCTTGCAAGCAGCCGATCCAGGACCAAAGGTGGTTAGTTCGAATCCCGGTGTCCCATATGGCCCCACGTGCCTGCCAGGAGCAATTTCTGAGCAGACAGCCAAGAGTAACCCCTGAGCACCGCCGGGTGTGGCCCAAAAAAAAACCAAAAAGAAAAAAAAGAATACATATAAAATAAACCCACACAATCTTCTTATTGAATGGGTTTGAGTGGAAGTGAGGAGACATCCCAAATTTATATCTCAGATCTGCCCCAGTCAATCATTGTAGCATTAGACCACGGAACTAAATTCCATAGAAATTGGTTTTCTGAACTTGCCCCAAAATAAATTGTAAATATTCTTATTCTTAATCATTCTTCTTCACATATCACATGCTACAGTGGAGATTTTTAGATGCTATTATATCCAAAAATAACTCACCCATTTACTCTCATACACATCATATAAGCATTTACTCACATACATTAGTGACTACAACAGGGTTAATATTTTCTAAATAGTGTATAGATTTCACTAAGAAAATAAAAGATTGAAATTTGAATTACTCAGAAACCATGAATAGCTTCAGTTTAACACAACTATCATTTTAGTATAAGTATGCTCTGTGCAATATTGGAAGCATAATTACAATAAAACATAACTGCTTTTCTGTAATCAAAGTTAACTGGGTATTCTGTATTTCGTATGCTAATTTTATCTGTGGGTTAACACTTGGTCTATACAGGAATAGAATTGAATTTTAATAAATGTTTCATTTTTGTCTTCTACATATGAAAATCTGAGATTCATCCTATGTAGCAATTAAAAAGAGCCTCATAATATAATGTGCACTTGCCCCCAACCAGAAAAATTTGTAATGTGCTTATATTCTTTTTTCCTAACAGTCACTGATTTTTGTATTCTCATTTTGTCATCACATCCCCAAAGATGCTACTTGCATGTTCTTGTCCCTCCACGACATACTACCTGTCCCTGGAATCAAAGCACATTAAAATGGTACCTGAAAATTCTATTGAGTTACCAAAAATTTGGAGCTAACAGAAGTTCCTTTTTGTGTTGTTTATTCAAAATTATTTTTATGTATAGATTAATTCAATGAATGCTGTGATAAAGCTTACTTTTTTTTGAATTGCCAAGAAATTGCTTTAATATCACACATTTTAGTTGGGATGATACTATTATTTAAATAGTTACCATGCTGTGCTTAAGACACAGGAATCAATAAATGAAAGTTACTTCCTTGTCACTATTGTTTATTGCCTTGTCTTCATATGCCTCCTCTGAACTCTCCAGTTACTACAGGGAGAAAATGTTACTCTCCTTTTTGTATGAATCCGAAAACATTGATGAGTAATCAGTTCTAAGGTTAACCCCCATATATTGTCAGAGGAATCTAGTTTCTTCTGTATGCATTTCTTTCTGAAGAAGAAAACTCACCAATTGGCCAAGCATGTCATTCTTTCAGAGGAGGTGGCATTATCAGTCCTCGAATTTTATCTTTTCTATGGAATAGTAGATTTTTTTCATCATGATATGAAAATCCACACTTATCTATTGTTTGCAAGTCCCTCTAGCACATTTTGGAATTTAAAAGGCATAAGGTTTGTAAGAGCATGTCTTTGAAAAAAAAAAGCCAACATGTGACTTCTTTTAGTAGTCAAGTGTATAAAATATGAATTCATTATGCATATTTAAAATTCAGATTTGATTTCACAGATAACCAAGAAAATATTCACTGTAGAACATTTTTAAAATTCTAATTATTATGGAGCATCTGCTTTGAATGATAGACTTTGTATTGTGCATATTGCCAGTAATCTGCATTGATTGTTATTTAATAGTCAATGAACTATATGACAAAAAATAGTTTTTTGTGAAAAAGTGTTCGGCATTTGGTAATATGACTTCTGTCATATATCATGTGTAATCTACTTGATATAATTTTTCAACAAATATATCGATTAAATATATTCCCCTTCTAACATATTCTACTGGCTTAGCTTCAACAATGAAATTAGAGTGCAGGCTGAGAAAGTTGGACTTAAGAGAGAAGAATCAGAAGTAACTATATTTTCACAATGCTAGCAACCTGCAATTCATTATTTCCCAGGAATATATAAAAACATTAACACATAGCCTGAAATTAACATATAGACTCTTTTGTAAAATCATGATTCATCAGTCACTGCAGTATAAACAAAATGAGCATTTTAAATCAAAGCAATATATACCTTTGGACTTCAAATCTGAAATACCAGCTTGACTCTGGCTAAGAGACACTGCAGATTGAAAAACAATCGTACAGCACATTACTAAAGTGGATTTACAAGGCATGTCTCGGCAGCATCTTCCATCTGGCTTCCAGCTAGTCCAGAGAAAAAGAAACAGGTTAATTCTTTGCCTGACTCTTACACTTTCCACTATTGATCTAGTAGTTTGGACCTTTATAATTCTCTAGCTTTGTAGGAGAATCTAAGTATGACTTTATCAACATATTATGTAATAATATTCCCAAAGTAAGACTTATAATGGTTGCCATGTAGCCCATCATTATGAATATAAGAATATATGTAGACAAACATATATGTACCATATATTATTTGTCTATTTCCTTAGGATTTATTGTAGAGAATTATGTTATTACATTATATTAGAACTCTCACGGTATTCAATAAATAATTTACACCTAGGCAAAAAATTCTTAAAAGAAATTTTAGGATAAAATCAACTTTTATAAAGTTCACATATAGCACAATTTCATTTTTTATAAAAAAAAATCCAAAGAATTATTATTATAATCATCTTAACACTGACTTCCAGAGCCAGCCCTGCTTTTGAACCTGTGAAACCATGTTTAGTATATCCAAAAATAATCAAAGCAACTGCTATTCTATTAACATCAAGAGAGGAAAATATTCTCTTGTAACTGATTTATAAACTCAGTCTGATGACCTGAGTAGAAGCCTCCTAGAGTTGTGCTTGGCACTAGCCACACCACACCAACTTTGAGAAATATTCACTTAGAGAAAAAAATTCCACATATTATATGAGAGAAGATGGTATATATGATCATCTTACAGTCCCCATAGTAAATAACTCACTCTCCATGAATATGCTAGCCATACTAACTGGTCATAGTAAGTAATCAAAAGAAACAGTGTGTAGATGTTCTGGAAATTCGAAAGCTGACCTGAAAATACTAAGTCCTATCATTAAGTATCCATCCTGTTTGTGTCTCAACACAGAAAATCAAAAATGAACTATGATTAAATCTTCTGCTCAAACTTATTTTAAGGTCTTGTGAAATGACTCAAAATGAGAGCTTGTTTTGTATGTAGAAAGCCTGTTTCAATCCCTAGAAACACATTATATAACATACAATAAAAGCTCTCAGAAACAGCCCTGAAACTGAGTCCGTGTATATTTAGGTATGTTCCCAATGAAACAAATTAGAAATCTTATTTTTTGTTTAGCTTGATTCGTTAACTTCCTCTTTAATGCCTGGCAAATTATTAGTGACTCTAACATTATTACCTTGTATTATCCCAAAGCCAGTGATAAAAAAGACCCTATAGACTGTGCCAGAGTGTCCATTTATTGTTAAGACTTGCCCTTAGCTATCTACATATTCTGCTTGATAAATGATTTATGAAAAATTTTGGTGCTTATTTTAAAGAAAAGTAGTTCATTTAACTCAAACTGAATTACTGGATTTGAATTATAGTAGGTCAATGTATGAACAAAATCAGTCCATCATACTGGCCAGAGGAAACTTTATACTTCCATCTTTTCCCATTTTGCTTTTGGCTTTCAGATGTAATAAATAAAAACCAAGAAAGAACTTTAGTATTCTGCTGCTCCTTCAATCACGAATTTATACCAAATGTGTACCTTCATGTAGTAGGCAATGCTTAAGTTTCATATTGAATAGAATACAAGACTTGCTCTCTTGTATCCTATTTCTTGTATTTCTTTTTTTCTAATTTCACTTAGAAAACCTATATGTATATGATCTTCAAACTTGAACACTGAATATATAATTGAGTAATTACTAGACCTTATCTAAAACCCATTCTCACTGCTAATGTGCCGCCCATGCAAAACTGCTCCTAATTACAATATACTACTTAGAGTATATCTTTCTATGCATTAAACTTGCAGAAAGTGAGATGGGACTGCTCTCTCTAATGACTGAATTAAATTACCCCAATTTGACTAATAACTCACAGCCCACCCAATTTTGTCCCACTTCTAACTAAGAAACAAAAGGAGAAAACTAGATTTAAACCCATCAAAATAAATATAGTTATTCAGCTTTGGTCCACTTCCAACAGCTTTCTGATTCAGGTTAAAACCAAAGCTTGTCATTTTTCTTCAATAAAGCTTTTCTCATGTTTGGGGTGTTCTCCGGCAACACATAAATGATTGTGGCTCCTTTTGTTATTAACCCCCCTGATGTACATGCACACACATGAGCACGTGCACACACACAGCACATACATTTGCTTCTAAATGTGGTTGTATTCATTTTTGCCTCAGAAAAAAATACATGAGTGAGGATTTCCAATAATTGTAGCTTCTTTTATGAAAAAAATCATTTATATAATGCCATACAAATATGATGGCGAGGTATAGAGGTTAGATGAAACTGTGTCATTAGGAAATGCCTTATTCAAGGGCTTGAGCTAATGTGAATGACAATAGATGAAAGAGATTTGCAAATACCTGTTTTGGAGACTGCTAAAATATGTTCAAAGGGCATGATGCAGAAAAATGTTAAAGAGCTAAAACAGGACTAGAAGGCCAAAACATAGCAAATGAAAAGAGTTGGCCATAAGCACAGGATGTCCTAATGCCTTCAAGTAATTATTTCAAGACATATGGGAAATCATGCAAAGATTTTATGAATTAAATGGCTATGATGTGATTTATATTTTTATAACCTGAGTCAAGCTGTATCTTCATTCAGAGCCAAGAGTGCAAACAGATCCTTTAAATATTCTTACTGGAAATCCAGGAGAAATGATGGTTGTAATTCAGACTAGATAGTAGTAATGAAGATTGATACAAATTGTAGAATTCAAGAAATATTTGTAGAAAAAGCTGACAGACAAATTGACAGTTTATTTGTTCAGGATGTGAGAGAGACATGAGTCAAGACTGATTTCTAGACATTGCTTTTGCATTGTTTTTGGCTTGATCCACTTGGTAGATGATGGAATCTGCAAAGATACTTTCATTAGGGCTTGAAGTATGGTTTAACAGTAGCAAATAGAGTGGCCAGATCAGGACGACTAATTTAGTCTTGTATAATTTAAATGATTTTAGATAGGCAAGTAGATATTTTAATAAAATAATTTAGAGCTTAGTAAATAACTCAGGGCTGAAAAGGTGGGGTCTGCCACCTAGTGGCTCTATGACTTTGGGCAAGTAATTTCACCCTTGAACTTGTCAGTTCCTTTTGGTAAAAAGGAGATAAAAAGAATACAAGTTTACTACTTTTCTCTTCTTCAAACCAAACCACGCAAATTTAACTAGCTAGGCCTGCCTCCCAGTTAGAGGGGGAAATTAGGGAGGCACCTAGACCAATCAGATGCAAGACTACTATGTAGTAGGATAGGTACACAGGGGACCACACAATCTAGCAGCCCTGTGGGTGAGGGAAGAGGATACGGGAGATAGGACAAAAACGGAGGTGTAGGGAGGAAAATTTGGTGATGGGAACCCCCCCAGATGTTGTGTAAATATTTAACTAAAATATTATTGTCAACAACATGTAAACCACTATGATCAAAATAAAAATTATATTTTAAAAAAACATGAAAAAAAAAGAATACAAGTTTAGCAGGGGATTGTAGGGTAACCTGTTGAGTTTTACAATTTAATTCAGGCAATTTAGTATAAAAATTACTAGAAAAATCGTTTTGATCTTCTCATTATGTTAAGTGTAATATTAGGAATTACACTTTTAATTGCAATTCTGTATTCATGAACTATTAGAAAAACTACACATGGCCTAATGAACAATAACATTTTTTAATTTGGAGCCACACCCAGTGACTCTCAGGGGTTACTCCTGGGTATATGTTCAGAAATCGCTACTGGCTTGAGGGACCATATAGGACGCCAGGGGATCAAACCACGTCCATCCTTAATCAGCCACGTGCAAGGCAAATGCCTTACCACTGTGCTATCGCTCCAGCCTCAGAACAATAACAATTTTTGACTTCAATCCCTGGTATATTTTACATCATAAAATATAAATTTGTCTAAAGTGAGCATTTCAATAATTGAATTGATTAAACAAGAGGTAGAATTAAGCCTAGAATTCTGCTGAATTTAACATTTTACAGTAAGATCTGTATCATTTTGCCCACTAAACTATAGGGATATGAATTCTGAGACAATTCAAGACTTTATGACCATAAGTATGAAAGAGCAATATTCTTTTAAATTTTTGGGAAATGGATTATTTAGAAAGACATGATGTCTGTATGCCTGGGAGTATCAAAATGATTCATTGCCCTTGGTTTAATTGAAGGGAGATGAAAATTTCTTCAGGGAACCTGTGTCCAAATGAAAAGTTTAGCAGTGCTATTTCCTTCTGAATACAGTAAAAATCTTGTCAAAATACTTCAAAAAGTATTAATAAAACTTGGTAATAATAGTGT
Organism: Suncus etruscus; assembly: GCF_024139225.1. Taxonomy (NCBI): domain Eukaryota; kingdom Metazoa; phylum Chordata; class Mammalia; order Eulipotyphla; family Soricidae; genus Suncus; species Suncus etruscus. The sequence continues at coordinate 81,628,821 of NC_064868.1, forward strand.
GCCATCATTGCTATTTCCCAAGTCCAATGTTAAAATAACTTGCATGCACTTTTCCATTTACTCCAATTTTTAAAGCTAGTCACAATTAAAATGGATATATATGGAGCCAGGTGTTGATATCATGATTGTATGCTTCAAGGATGGAGAAACCCTGAATCTCTTAGGCCACAGGAATTCCCTTTCTTCCCCAATGCTTACTGTGCCTATGCAAAATAAAATATGGGGGGAACGCCAAACCCTACCACTCCAGCACCCATACTTTTTCTTGTTTTGTTTTGATTTGTTAGTTTTTTACTTTATTTCCCTTCTCTTTTTTCTTCCACTTTTCTCTTTATTTTTCACTCTTCTGGTTATTATTTAGAGATTTATTTTTATTTTTATTTGCCAGGTCCATTTTTTTCTTTTTTCTTCCATTTTTCTTTTCTTTTTTTCTCTCTCTTCTTTCTTTTTTTGGTAGTTATCACCAAATTTTTTCTCCCCCTTTTCTTATCCTTTTTATCTCCAATGACAGTGGAATAGATGCTCAATCTACAGCAAGCTGTAAAGTGGAGACCAGTTGTACTAGCATTCTGGGGGGTTAGAGGAGGGAGATATGGGATGCATACTGGGAACAGGGGCGGAGGAAGGACAGCACTGGTGGTGGGAATGCCCCTCATTCATTGTCACTATGTACCATAAATGATGCAGTGAAAGATTTGTAATGCACTTTGATCACAATAAAAATTTAAAAAATGCAGGGCCGGAGAGATAGCATGGAGGTAAGGCGTTTGCCTTTCATGCAGGAGGTCATCGGTTCGAATCCCGGCACCCCATATGGTCCCCTGTGCCTGCCAGGAGCAATTTCTGAGCCTGGAGCCAGAAATAACCCCTGAGCACTGCCGGGTGTGACTCAAAAACCACAAAAAATTTTAAAAATGCATATTTATGTAATTTTTTAAATTATAAAAATTCTTTATACCTTTTCTCTTCCTGGCCATTTTGTGTGTGTGTGTGTGTGTGTGTGTGTGTGTGAGAGAGAGAGAGAGAGAGAGAGAGAGAGAGAGAGAGAGAGAGATGTGATGGTGGAAGGTCTTATAATTTTGTTGTAAGCAAACAGTTGACACCATGAAGACATGTGTCTCCAAGTTGAACCAAATCTAAGTCTTGGAATGTAAGGGTCCACTCACTGTAATCCAATTTTGGGAGAATGGGTCTGGAGCAGGGTGGCAGCAGGAATTAATAAACCAAGACACTCATATGGTAGAAAAGCATGGTAACCAGATGGTTTTCAACCTCATGGTCTGGAGCTTTCCAAATCAACCTCTTTTTATTGACCAGCTCAATCCACAACCAGATGGAGAAAGGGTAGAGTGACAGACAAAAGACCTTTGCTAGCTAATCAAGTCTAGATGGTCCTTTTGCATGTAAAAAATAAGGTAGATGAAAGAGGAAGTTAGGGAAAGTCTATATTTTGGATAAAGAAGGTACAATCCACAATGAAGGTCTTTCTTTGAGATGTGTAACTTTTGAGAATACTGGAAAACCAATGAGATACAGAAGCATTGGGTGCAGATATCCATCTCATTAAAGGAGAAAGAATGACTGTGAGAGCTAAGACTGTCATGAGAACAGGAAGAAGGTCATTGATATTTTCAGGTTCTTCCATTCCATTGATAACACTCTGGGATAGATATTATCTACATAGAAATCCCCAAGCTTGGTGCTATAGTGATGGTGTAACTTGTAGGTCGTTTGCCTTGCATGCAGCTGACCTAGGATGAACCGCTCCCAAAGCCAGGAGTGATTTCTGAGCGTCACCGAGTGTGGCCCAAAAATCAAAAACAAAAAAAAAAAAAAAGAAAGAAAGAAAGAAATCCCCAAGCCCCAAAAGTTTGGAGCAAAATCTGTAAAACCCTAGAGGCCAGTGAGGCACATGACTCAGGTAAGAAATTGCTCACATTGCAAGTAGCTGTATTTTAGTATTAGGGATTAAGTATTTATGAATTTTTATCAACTTAGTATGGTAGTATGGATGTGTAGTCAGTTCTCTCCCTCTGGAAAAGCCTGCAGCATTCAGCTGTTGGTGTTCCTACTGTGTCTCCTTATTATTAACCAAATATGCTTATCTTATATCATTAGTCATCTTTCTGATATTCTTCTGTAAGGTTATATAAACAGGAACCTGGGAATCTGGGAAAAGATCAAAACTAATTTCCCTTGCTCCCACCAAGGATCAAGGGTCCCTGAGAAATGGAGTGATGGGAACATTTTCCTATGCTCCAATGATCATGTGTAACTAGATGCAATTTGATGACTGCCTAGAAGAGTTGTTAGAATCCTAGCAAGTTCTCGACTTCACCTTAGTCACCTGCAACACATTATATAAGATTTTTTGGAGTTCACTGACCTACAACTTTCATGAGGAAGCTAGTTGACCTAATTGTTTCCATAACACCTTCTCCCACCTACAATGTTTGGTTCCCTTATCAGGGAGCTGAAGATCCTAATGGCAAAGCTTCCAGGATCATGATCAGTATATGTGTGTGTGTGGGGGAAGGGTTAGTGTTGGGGAAAAAATAGGAATGCTTGCTTGTAGGGCAGTTGCTCTGCCACTGATTCATATCTGAGTACACATAAGTAGATCTTTTTTAAGTCAATGAATAATCTTAGTTCAGTCCGCTGGTTAACTATGGGGCCTTGACTCTAGCCCTGCTACTACCTTTAATTTTCTCATAAAGAGCTGTCAAACTCCCACTTTGTTTCACTTTACTTGCCTAATACTCGGTTGAGTTCAATGTTTGGTGGTCTCAAAAGTATTTATAATCAGTAGGAGGAGAAAACTTTGACTGTACCTGGTTTCTTTTGCAAATAAATTAGTTTGTGTCTTACAAAGATTAAGAATTCAAAGCCAAGTTTGACTCCCAATACACTCATCTTGTAGGCATCACACCTTCAAGAAACTTAAAAATTATGGTTTATATTATTTATTAAATGAGGTTTATTGTTTGGTTTGAGAGCTTATCTTTCACCTGAAATATTTCTTCTATTGTGATTTAAATTTTATACTATAAGGCAAACATTCATAAACAAACTTTCAGAGAACAATTGAGTCTTGAATAAAGAAGCATCTTTCTCGAAGACATCTTTATGTATACTAGTGCACATAAACAATGAGAAAGATTGGCCTTCCAGCTTGCAGTGAGTACACATTGCTCTTGAAATCAACTGACTTCTTAAATTTTGTTTATTTGAGGGAAATAACTTAAATTTCAAGAATAAGAATTATGTAACAAATAAAAATAGAGTTTTTACAGATGTATGTAATAGTAGTAATTAAGTACTTAAGTAATTAATTAAGTAATTAAGTAGCAATAAAAATAATCAGACTTAAACACCAAACCCTAAGCCAATGACAACAAAATCGATACCCAATCTACAACAAGCTAGACACAGAGAGGACAACTTATACTAGCAGCCTGAAGGGGTAATGAAGGGAGATATGGGATGGATGCTGGGAACAGGGGTGGAGAGTGGACAACTTTGGTGGTGGGAATTTCCCTAACTCTATATCAATATGTACCTATAATAGTACTGTGTAATCCACTTTGGTCAAAATAAAAATTATTATTAAAAATAAATAAATAAATACAAAGATTTAAAAAAAGAATAAAATATTTTGCTGAGCTTTATGTTTTTCTTTCTGCAAAACTCTCCTTTGAACTATATACAAATAAAATCAATGTATTAATGCTCATTGATTTCAAAATTTCTATCAAGATCCTAATCTGTATTAAACATCTCACAATTCTGTTTGTGATTTCTCTTTTACATGTATATAATTATGCTCACAATGTTGCTTTGAATCTATTTTTGGGGTGGGTGGGAGCAGGTCACACACAGGTTCTGCTCTCATGGATTACTCCTTACCTTACTCAGGGAACTATATACAATTCTGAGGATCAAACTGGCCTGGTAGTATGCAAAGAAAACATATTAACCCTAATACTAATGCCTTAGCCCTATCATTTCTTAAAGATCTTAGCATGCTTTCACCTAATGTCATCACTGAAGAAGAGAAACAGAAAATACAATTCTTACTACTTGAGGTCCACTTAAATTTCAACTATAAACACAGGTTGAGAGTAAAAGATTAGAAGGTCATCAAACAAATATTTTTGGGAAAACATATTTTAGACTACATGTATAGTATTATCTACTAGAAGGAAATGGTAAGATGGGCAGAATGAAAAATGTTTCTGTAAAGTGGTGGAATGTTCCTAGAACATGGATAGTATAAGTATTAAAAATGGTACCTGTATAGAGCTGAGAAATTAAGGACTTGAAACTTCATATTATTGTAAACCAACAATAGATCAATAAAAATCTAATAAGTTTTTTTAATTTGCTTTATGCTTCACTATATAATCACTATCCAATTGTATACAATGTTCATTTGAAACAATTCTTATATTTTCAGAATTCTTAGTATGTTTGTGAATATGAATTATAAATTATACTATTAATATTTTGCAGGGTTTTTTTTTTGGTTTTTGGGCCACACCTGGTGACACTCAGGGGTTACTCCTGGCTATGCACTCAGAAATCACTCCAGGATTGGTGACCATATGGGACGCTGGGGGATCGAACCAGAGTCCATCCTAGGTCAGCTGCATGCAAGGAAAATGCGCCACAATTCCGGCCCCATATCGTGCAGTTTTAAAGTTTACTTTTATCAGTTATTCATTGCTTAATATACTTATACACATTTTCTTTAGCCACTTTATTGCTGGTAAAATTTGCATTATTTTACTTACATATTTTCTCTGTACTCAAGTGTGCCAGTAGTATTTTATTGTGTGTATTTTATGTATTTTTGCTGGTGACATCCAGCGGTATCTGGTTCTACTCATTGTTCTGCTTTCAGAAATTACTAGTGCTAGGCTCAGGGGACCATCTGTGATGCCAGCGATCAAAACAGGGCCATCTGCATGCAAAGCAAGTGCCCTTCCTGCTGGGCTATTGCACCAGCTCCTCCAGTAGTATTTTTAATCAGTGTTTATCATGATGTATTTTATAAAATAAAGTCATATAATTTATGAGAAATGTTTCTTCAATTCTCATAAATTCCACCTATTAATGATACTTTCTCCTCAATTACAATATTTTAAGATTATTTTCTTTCTCTTTTTTTTTGGGGGGGGGGGCTCACACCTGGCAGCGCTCAGGAGTTACTCCTGGCTCTACGCTAAGAAGTTGTTCCTGGCAGGCTCGGGGGACTATATGGGATGTCGAGAATTGAAACACCATCCTTCTGCATGTAAGGCAACACCCTACCTCCATGCTATCTTCCGACCCGAAGATTTTATGATCATTAAAAAAGCAAATCAGAATATTTTAATATATATAATTATCTTTATTTAAATCAGAATATTTTTAAAGATTTAAAAATCAGAAATTTAAAATTAAAACCTAGAAATTTGGGGGGTACATCTGTTGGTGCTCAGGGATTACTCCTGGCTATGCGCTCAGAAATCGCTCCTGGCTTGTGGGAACATATGGGGCACTAGGGGACAGAAGCACTATCCGTGCTAGGCCTGCTGTGTGCAAGGCAAGCACCCACTGCTGTGCCACCACTCTGGCCCCTAAAATCAGAATATTTTAAATAGTGTTTTTATAAAGTTAGATTGTTTATTAAAACCATTTCTGGTTTCTTGATATAAGCTTGGATTGTTATAAAATTTCTTCTAATGGCGACTTTTGCTATGCCCCACGTTTTGGTAGCACATATTATGATTTTTATTTGTTTCAAACAAGTAATTTATTAATTCTTCTTTGACTTTCTCTTGACTCAACAATTATCTAATAATTTGTTTTTTGATCTCCAAATATATGTGCTTTCTTAAAATACTTTTCTTTGGATCATTTCAAATGTTCATTTCTTATATTTCAATTCTTTAACTGACCCATTCCCATTTTTAACTTTATATAATTTTTTTCTATAAATTTTACTATTACTATTCTTTTTAGGTTGCCATTTTTCTGTTTAACTATATTTTATTTTTTCTTTGTTCCTGTGTTTATCATTGAAGCTCAAGTGGATCACAACTAATAATAGATTATTTTGCTCCAATTTTCTCGTGAGTCAATTGGTCATTCAGTGCCTTTAGTCTTGTAAACTCAGGTCATAGATATTTAATAAATCTATTGAAAAGTAGAAAATTATCCAATAATTTTCTTGAATGATTTTGAAAATATTCTTATTGAACACACTTAATACACATTTAAATTTATTGCCATAAATTTATTCATGATATACATGATTTTAAAATATTAATGAGTTCATTAAAAAGCCTTTATTTGAGTTTATAAAGTTGATAATTTAAATACTTTAGCTTTCTTATCAATTTTGATGAGAAGTTTAAATTTTTTATTTATCTTTGAAAATAGTAATCCTTTCATTGTACTGAGATACTATTATATATTATTTTTTAAAACTGATCTATATTGGGGCCGGGAAGGTGACGCTAGAGGTAAGGTGTCTGCCTTGCAAGCGCTAGCGTAGGACGGACCGCGGTTCGATCCCCCGGTGTCCCACATGGTCGCCCCAAGCCAGGGGCGATTTCTGAGCACATAGCCAGGAGTAACCCCTGAACGTCAAATGGATGTGGCCTAAAAACAAAAAACAAAAAAAACCTGATCTATATTATGTACTTCCATTTCATTTTGCTTTGATATTATTTCCATTTTAAGTTATTGAGGTATAAATTAAGATGTTAATTAGAAATTTTTAGTAATAATATTTAATTAATTTTTTTCTTTCCAGAACCAGAGAAATAGTAAACATCTAAGTATTTCCTCTAGTCTCTGTTTTAACTGCATTTTCCACATTTAATAGATTATGTTTTTATCTGTTTTCAAACACTTTCTTTCTATCCAACAGATTTGTTTATATTCAAGCATATGGGACAAATACTGATTGTATCTGTCCTTCAAAAAGATGTATGCTATAGTGTCTTTTATACATATCAGTAAGGCTAAATTGGTTCATAAAGTTCTCCACTGGTTTAAACTGTTATAACCAATATCACCATAGGCTACATGACATAAAGAGAAAATGTTTTTAAAAGCTGAGAGTGTGGAATGTTTAAAATCAAGGTGTCAGCAGACTTAATATATTGTAAAGCACATGTTTTCTATACATCCCAGAAAGCTATATTTTTTGTCACATCCTCACATGATAGAGAATGATAACTCTACATTTTTATTGCTTCATAAGGGAAAAAGCCTTCTCATTTTTCAACTTCACATTTGCCAGTGGGGCATCAGTTGTAGGGTGGAATTAATATTTTTATAATATCTTTGTTTAAGCACCATGGTTATAAACATATTTGTAGTTGGGTTTTAGTTATATAAAAAGCACACCCCATTCACCAGTGCAACCATTCCACCACCAATGTTCCCCATCTCCCTCCTCCCCTGCACCCTGCCTATAATTGAGATAGGCATTCTATTTCTCTCACTCATTTCATGATAGTTGTTCTTGCATTTTTTTCACTTGATCTGAGCCAAAAGGCTGAGAAGTGATGTTCATGTAGTTATTTCTTTAACTGCACTCACCACTGTTTTTGGTAAGCTTCATATTGTGGGCCAGTTCTTCCAGCCCTCATCTCTATTGTCTTTGGGTATTATCACAACACTGTATTTTATTGTTCTTAAATCTCACAGATGAGTGAGATTGCATTTCTATGTTCATCTCTGCATTATTTTCAATAGCCAGAATCTGAAAACAACCCATGTGCCCAAAAATAGAGGAGTGGATAAAGAAACACAATGGAATACTACACTGGTATTAGGAAAAATGAAGTCAGGACATTTGCTTATACATGGATGATATGGAGATTATTATGCTGAAAGAAATCAGCCAAAGACTAAGGGTTAGATATAAGTTAATTTTTCTGATTTGGAGTTATAAAAATATAAAAGATAGTATAGTAATAATGTACAGAGACAATAGAAATGAGGCCAGGCAGGTCAGTTCATAGTAGAAAGATTGCCACAGATAGTGAAGTAGTGCAGCTAAGGTAGAAAAGGGTTTCCTATGACAACGGTAGTTGTAATTGATCACTCTGGACAAGAACTGAATGCTGAAAGTATATAAAATGCTATGCATGGTACCCTTTAATTAATAGTAGTGCAAACAGTGACTAAAAGAGAAAAAGAGAGAGATGACAAAGTAAAATGCCTGCTGTAGAGGCAGGCAGGGGGAATTTTAGGGGGAATTGTGGACATTGGTGGTGGGAAATATGCATTGGGTTATGTTACTGTACATTGAATGACTGAAACTCAATCAAGAACAAGTTTATCACCATGGATTTTAAATAAAATAATTTTATAAATAAAAGTAAAACTCCTTTCATGATGCTGAACACCAATTACTAAATCCAAATGTCATTACTTCCCAAAGGTTCCACCTCAAATTGTCATCACATTGAGCATATGATCTCAAAATAATAATTTAGATATCACAACACTCAGTAAAAATAATATTGTTATTTCATCTTATACATTTTATAACGTCTAAGATTGAGGAAAGAATGTTTTAAATCTCAGCTATCAGTGTGGCATTTATCATTTGTAGCATCACTTTTGTCAGAATTTGCTTTATGTCCTGTGAAACAGTTTTGGATGTGTTGTTCATTAATTAATAATCATGGCATTAAATTTTCCTCATTATTCCCTGTATTTTTCAATTTGGAGCACTATTAATAATATAGTGTCTTCAGTTATCATCAATATGGTATCTATATACAGTACAATATCTCCATGTTGTTTATTAGATATCTGTATTTTGGTGTTTAAAGTGCCTTTTTTATAGACAGTGAATGATAGATACTGCAAAATGTCCAGGAGAGATTTTTTTTACAACCCGTGGGTCCTTGACATTTGATATTAAATCAGACCAGCTTTTTCAGGATTTAGACACTATTACCAATTAAATGAATGAAGATTAGCCAGATTTAGCGTCATTTCCAGAAATAGTATTTTTTTCTTTTCCCCTCCTCCCCCCAGAAATAGTATTTTTACTAGAAAAACCTAAAATCATAGGTTTTCATAAGAGTCACTCTTTTCTCATCTATCTCCTTGATATATCAGAATTCTAGCCCATTCATTAGCTCAAGAGTTTGACTATGTAGTCCATTTTATTTACTTGAATGTACAGCCATGAAAACACTCCATATGTACATAATTTAGTTTGATCTATTCTCTAATAATGTGAAACTAATTAATTTAGTTAGTTTACCAAATTTAAAGATACCAAAGGTGTGGGAGAAATTCTCCCCTAGTGCCCTTGTAATATGGGGTTTGAAATTCAATGTGCTAACTTTTTTTAAACATTTTTATTGAGACCAATGTGAATTACGAGTCTTTCACAGTTGTATTTTAGATACATGATGCCAGTGAATTCGTGTCATTCCCTCTACCAGTGTTGACCTCATAGTTACCAGCTCAATGTGCTAACTTTCAAGTACATGAAGAAGTTGTACTTAATGACTCAAGACAATCACATAAAAATTTGATGTACTTTACTGGGAGCAAGCATCTAAATCAACTGGTCATTAAAGACTAAATTCAAATTAAAAGCTGATTCACTAAGATGAAGTTCAAGAAATCAGTATGGGAGTAGCTACATTAAAAGTTCTGCAATGTTTCTCAAGGCAGTCTCCAAAGACAGTTGCTAAAGACTAGTAGTCAGCTTGGAAACCAGTGGCGTAGATAGCAAAGCATCTCAGAAGTGCTTATCTAGTACCCTGTATTGATGCTGCTTTAGAGATTATTTCTTTTACTTTAACTTCTGGCACACATAGGCTTTGATATATCATTGTCTTTAATGCCTATCTATGACTTTACAAATGGATGTTAATTTTAATTTAAATACAAGTCATTTTATTTTAATTGCACTTATTTATTTTCTTGTTTGAGGGGGCCCATTTAAGTGTGCTCAGTACTAATTCCTTGCCGATGCAATCAGAGATCACTCCTAGCCATGCTGAAGGACCCTATGGGGTGTCATGAATCGAATCCAGGCATGCTGTGTAACCTACCTACTGTACTATCTCTTTGGAGCATCATTTCTTTATTTAGTACAAATATGTATAATAGCCTCAAAACAGCATATTGTTTGGTCTTCTAAAATGTATGATATGAGATTCTTTGTATTTGAATTAAAATGCTTAGACAACCTGCACTTATTGCATTGATAATTTTTGTGATATAACTCTTTTGTTCTGTTTTGCACTTATTCCATGTTTTTATTTTTCCCTAAATCTTTCTTTCCATTACCTTTTGTGCAGCTGAAAAATTTTTATTCCAGTTTACTTATACCATTTTTATATAGTTATGGTTTGTTAGATCTTTCCTTTTGCCTTATGATATTACTTTAACTCATAGCATGTTCCATATAAGAAATTTGCACTAACTCTATGTGTGATGATGTCATTCAGGGAAAGCAGCTCTAGAATCACATTCCTTTGTCTCAGACAGCTGACTTCAAGGGCTGCAGCATGCTTTGCATTGCAGACTAGAAGCTGGGATTCTATTCCTGACACCTCACAGTCTGGAAGCATTACCAGGTGAAACCTCACAGGAGTAGTGTTGAGCATCAGTGGGCATGGTAACCAAACTAAAGAAGATCCTCCCCAAATGGTTATTTTATGTGGTGAAAGAGCAACCAACCATCCACTTTATCTTGATGTGGATGTCATTGGGTTCAGCCTCTGTAGAAAACAGTCTGGGGACTTCTCAAAGGAATAATTATAGAGTATGCATATGTCCAACATTGAGAGCAGCTGCTAAAGGAGACCTACCCTATAAGACATGTTCAATGTAGTTGTCAGGGCTGCAATAAAAAGATGCTGAACAATAGTTTGAAATTTTACAAATAAAGGTCAACAGTACCATAAACCACATAGACGAATATAAATGTCAGGTTAATATCTCATTAATGACTACACATTTTACTACCTATGCCAATTCCAATACAAATTCAGGAAAAATTGTAATAAACCTATGTTATAGAACCCATAATATATTAAGATAGATTCTAGAAAATGCAAACAGAAGATATTTGATTTGGCATTAAGCTATGCTTTTGGGGTTTTCACTTGCAATTCAGGTTAGTGAGATTGCCATGATCTGCTGTGAGAATCTTCCTAGATTTGGGATCAGATTGCCTCTCGATCAAAATCTAGGATGATTGTAGAGTCCATCTAACTTATTTTTTATAATGGCATAACCATTTCAAAGAGTAGATACCTACACTCCCATATAACCTAAAATGATTTCTTTTCAGTTCTTATTTTTGTATCACTCCGAATGCAACTGTTAAGAGGTTTTTTTCTCTAATATCTCTTGCCATTTATTGAAAGTCAGTGCAACAATCTTTTGCTTAGGGGGATATCAAATGATCCTTTGGGTCAATTATTTCTCCAATACAATAGTGACAGGTTATGTAGACCAAGTAGAGGTTAGAGAGTGGAAAAGTTACAAAGGCTTTTTGAATTCTTTTTCTTTTTTTCCCACCCTAACAGGGTGTAAAACCGTCAGACTTTTCCAATTCTAATCTCTCTCACCAAGTTCATTTATAAGAAAAAGGAACTGAGCGGAACTAGTGACAATCCAGTCAAAAACTTCGAACCCCAGGCTCATAAAGTTCATTGCAAGCTCTTGGGAACCCATATGTGGTGACACTTGTGTTACCATTTTTGCCATTTGAATTTGCTCTGTTGACTTGAAAGAAATAAATTGGCTTTTAAATTCCTTTGCACTGTCACATGATTCTTCATTGATAAACAAATGCTCATAAGTGATGCAACTTTTCTGCTAAAATATTGCAATGAATAACTTTTGGGGTTCTTTTGAGATTTTCTCCCCCCACCTCTTTAAAGAACCCCAGTTGGTAACTGCAGTTATCCCTAAGTAAATCCAGTTATACTGCAATTCAGAGTCGTGAACTAGGGATACCTTACATCCTGACCACCAGCCAAGTGAGTCACATTTTACCATTTTTCTTCAAACCAACTGTTTCTCTCAGGCCCCTGTTTCTCTCATTTTCAATCTTTATACTTTTCATTTTCACTTTCCATGCCTACTCATTTATATTTATTTACCCCAAGGGATGGATCCAGTCATGCAAAGTTTGATCAACCTAAGACAGGTAGTGAACCCTTGGTTTGGGTTTAAGAATTTCATTGCTTATCTTGAGAGTACAGTGGAAAAATCCCCTAACAGTTAGGCTAAGGGCAGATACATTCTATACAATTACAGTCTCTTCTAGGGGAAATTTATGACTGCTTGAAGGATATTTTTAAGGTCTTGCTCATCTGGCTCTCTCCTGTCTTCTCTTTTACCTTCACTTCACAGTCTTTAATTTCTAGGGTTCTGTGGCTGTTTCTTCAGTCCAGAGCACTGTTGGTAGAACATCCAGATATTAATCCAGGAAGGATTAACTCCCTTCTTTTTGGTTGGGGCTCACTTTCTCCAGGGAATATGGAACAAATTATTTTATGAGCACTTTCTTAGTATGGGAAATCTGAGTGTTCTGTATCTGTTTTTATTTGAAAATTAGCTTTTGGGATAAACTGAGGATAAATGGTTTATTCTTTAGCATTTGGAACAAGTACAGTTGATTTATCTAGTATTGACATTTGGTCTCATTTTATTAATAATTTATGTAAACATTTTAAATCTTTATTATTATACCTGTGATAAAACTTCCTGGAAATAAAAAAATATCTATGATGAGAATAAGATTAAAAGGAAAATATATATATGAAAGTCTGATCCTCTCCCCTCTCCCCTTTCTCCTCTCCCCACCTCTCCCCTCTCCTCTCCTCTCCCTTCTCCTCTCCCCTCTCCCATCCTCTCCCCTCCCCTTTTCTCTCTCCTCTCTCTTTTCTCTCCTTTCCCCTCTCCCCTCTCTTTTCCCCTCTCCCCTCTCCTTTCTCCCCTCTCCCATCCTCTCTCCTCTCCCATCCTCTCCCCTCTTCCCTCTTTCCTCTCTCCTCTTCCCTCTCCTCTCTCCCCTTACCTTTCTCCCCTCACCCCCCACCTCTCCCCCTTTCCCATCCTCTCTCCTTTCCCCTTCTCTCCCCTTCCCCCATCCTCTCTCCTCTCCTCTTCTCTCCCCACCCCCCAAAAAGAAAAAAATGAAAGTTTAGAAAAATCTCTTAAGGTAACCATCCTATTTTCCTCAAAGCTGGACAAAAAAAAATAAAAGAATGGGTCAATAACAACAACAACAACAACAACAATAGCATCAACTCTCACTTGCCTTGCTTGAAGCTGAACCAGGTTCAATCCCCAGTTTCACATATGATCCCTGAGCCTGCTAGTAGTGATTCTTGAATGCAAAGACAGGAGTCAGCTCTGAGCCCGGGTGATGGAAAAACAAAACAAAACAAAATTTTAAAGTTGCGGATCTCATAAAATAATAAAAGACTACCATAAAATAAAATATATCAATTTTTATATTAGCAAGAAATAAATGGAGAGTAATTACATTCTTAAGGTTTTTAGTTTGTCTGAAACTCCATACTATTAGCAGATTTAAAAACTATTCCTTTTTAATCTGTGACCTGCAGTAATCTGGTCTATTGTATTTTATTTTGAAAAGAACTGAAACATTTAAATACTCCTAAACCATTAGTATTTTTATACTTAATGGCAATATATTTGAGTAAATTCAAGGTATAAGAGAAAATAGTTTGATATCTTGCTTAAACGTTCCAATACTCTAAGATAGCAACAAATGTTGCCCCTTGGCAAAACGAAATGCAATACTAGGATATTTTGAGAAATTCAAGAACATCATTTAGACCTGCAACATCAGTGTTACAGGTGGATCTTGATGTGGAACAAAAATACCTTTTTGTGAAGTCCCAGTCACCTGTCACATTATCTTAGTCAAAGCATCATTTTGTTCTAGATTTGTTCTTGTTCCTTCGCAGTTAGGAGTCACACTTAAAGATCTGAATGGACTCATGTAACTCTGGTTTTAAGAATAGAGTCATAAAGGCCCCTAAAGTAGCTTAAATCTAGGTGGCAAGTCTGTCTTATGTGATCAGATTTGAGTTTTCTTAATCACTTTTGGGGAAAATGATCCTTTTCTAAAATCTATGACAGTTAGAAATAATGAACTTGATAAAGGCTGCAAATAAATCACCACAATGATGATTTTGAACAAAAGTTGCCCTGATTTACTCTAGACTGAGATCCTTGAAATTAAATTTATCTGTCTCTTCTTCTTGCACTCCAGAGAAACTGTTGAACAGTGGGGAGGCCTTTCTGAGTTCATTAAAAAAGTGCCTATCTTCTTACCAGCTGGTCAGCCCATATGCCACCATACTCTACAAAGCCTTGTTAGCTGTGCATTAATGAAAGAAATTAGATTTTCATTTAGCCCATGTTACCAGAGGGTTGAGCCACCAGTTACTCAAATATACAACTCAGTTTAACTAGTAGCTATGAACTTACAAAAGACATCTACACAAAGACAATGATTTTAATATGTATTTTGGTTTAGCAGGAAGTAGTTAAAGAGAAGCCACAAATCCTGGAAACCTCAGCAGAATCTGGAATGAAGGTTTCTGAGGCAAAAATTTTGTAGTGCTATTAATTATTATTATTATTATTACTATTATCATTATATTTTTAAATAAAACCAGGTATAATTTGGAGATACTGAAGAAAGGGATGGAGAGGTTAGGAAAAAAAAATGTACTCAAGGAAGTTTTCAGGCTTCTCCAAGGTAGAGAGAGCCCCAGTACACATCGCAGAGTTAAAGTATGAAAGTCCACATCTTAAGACGGGAGTTATGGGTGACATGTGTTCAGAAACCATGTACCCAGGCAACATGTATCCTTTTTTTTCAAACCACTGACATCTATTACATCAGTGCAAAATTTTTTTTCCAGGTAGAGAATACTCATTTAGCTGCTTGCTTAAATTGTGTAGACCATGCAGAAAAGTTAACAGTTTTTTTTAAATATTATTTTTATTTACCCTTCCAGGAAAGGGAATTGAACAAGTCATCAGGAGAGATGAAGTCAAAAAATTTTCCTATACATGGATGTACATGGAATAAATTATGCTGTGTGAAATAAGTCAGAGAGAGAAAGACACAGGATGGTTTCACTCATCTATGGGTTTTAAGAAAAATGAAAGACATTCTTAAAATAATTTTCAGAGACAAAAGAGAGGAGGGCTGAAAGTTCCAGCTCACTTCATGAAGCTCACCACAAAGAGTGATGAGTTTAGTTAGAGAAATAACTACATTGCGAACTATCCTAACAATGAGAATGTATGAGGGAAATAGAAATCCTGTCAAGAGTACAGGAGGGGGTGGAGTGGGGAGGAGGGAGATTTGGGACATTGGTGATGGGAATGTTGCACTGGTGATGGGGGGTATTCTTTACATGACTGAAACTCAACCACATCATCTTTGTAATCAAGGTGTTTAAATAAAATATTATTTAGAAAACACACACAAAAAATTCTAGCCTTTACATGATTGAAACCCAACCATAATCATGTTTGTAATCAAGGTGTTTAAATAAAGATATTTAAAAAACATTCTAACCAGGGTCTGGGGCAATAGCACAGTGGAAGTGCCTTTGCCTTGCAAGCGGCTTATCTGGGTCAAACTGGGTTCAATCCCCTGAATCTTATACGGTCCCCCTAGCCTGGCAAGATCAATTTCTGAGAACAGAGCCAGGAGTAACCCCTGAGTGCCACCAGGTTGGCCCTAAAACAAACAAACAAAACAAACAAACATTTTAACAATCTCTCTACCTCAATTTACTCTTTATGTTCAAGACGCTAAGCTGAGACATTTGTCACACACAGTCCAGGCCTCAGAGAGCTAATAAAGTCCTTTGCAAAACTCACATCTTGGAAACCCATAATCATTGCCAGTTGAGTTACTGGTTGCCTGATAAACTTTCTCTCTTGACTTTGAAAAATAAAGCAACTTTATTATGCCTCAGACCTGTTATGCAAAATTGACACATAAGAGGACACCTTCCAGTTGTGGTGATAGACTTTCAAAGTCCTTCAATAAGATGATAACACAATATTTGAAATAGAAAGACTTTTTAATTATAAAATTTCACATGTTATTATATAAAGTATATCAGAAAAAAACTATTAATAGCTAAGAAGATATGAGATCATATGACCTTTTTCTTTCAAGAAAAACTATTTCTATGGGTATTAATATCACAAAACATTCAGCTTGATATAAATGACACTGCTTTTTGAGGTCTGCTGGAGAAATTTATTATGATACAAAGTGCTTTGAAAAACAATTATATTAATCATTTGAATTATTTTATATCTTGATGGATTCTTAATAATTCAATTGCTAATTCTGAACTAGACCTCCAAATTTGCTACTCTGCCTTTAAATAAAACACAGTTTCTATAAACCTCAACGCAATAACATCCATTCACATTAAAAAAACGAATTAAAATGCAATAGTAACTTTTGCCAGACTGCACTTTGCTTATCTTTCGTGGAATTTGAAACATATCATGCACACACACATCAAAAATCCATATTATGAGAAAACATATTTGCTGTGGTGATTACTTTTTCAAAGACAAGTTTCTGGCAGCTGCATATTCTCACACTTTGTACATCAGCCTTACAGCAATTTTGTTCTCATATGAAATATATAAGTTGCCAGCAAAGAAATGAGACTGATTATTCAAAATGCCTACCCAAAAATATGCATATAAAGGAACTTTTCCCCCTCAAAGTAGGTTTTAATTGTAAAGAGAAGTTTTTTCATGTCTTTTTGAGATTCATCATAAAAAACAATCCTAACAGAAAGAAACTCATTTTTTTAATTGCACTGAACATACTTTAACAGCTTTTACATGTGGCATGTATTATACTAAACACTGGGGAGTTTATTGTACATAAATCACAACCAATTCCTGTTTTCACATGATTTTTCACATAATAAAGCCACAGTGAGCTTGACTTTTACCATTTTGAGTTTAACAGAAAGAGTCAGATGGATAAATAACAAAAGACAAGTCAAGTTGATAAGTGAATCAATGTATGAAACATTGGAAACCAGTGAGACATCAAGAAGAGAACAACTGTCACAAATTTAATAAGTTAGGAAAGGTTTGCTATAGAGGATGTCAGCTGATCTGAGGCCTGAAAAATTAGGTATCAGAAGTAAAAGAACTTGGTCTGGAGAGATAGTTTAGCAGGTAGAGTGATTGCCTTGCTCATGGATTCCTGGTACCCCGTAAGTTTCCCTAAATCTCATTAGAAGTGATCCCTGAGGAGATCAGTGTGGTTTGGACAAAGACTGCAGTGATCCCTGAGTACAGAGCAAGGGGTATACCTTTAGCACCTCTAAATGTAGCTCACTAAAAGAAAAATATTTTTAAAAAGAAGTAAAAGAATATTAGAGACAAGTGGTGTAAAATATTTTAGACACAATAAATAGCATGACCAATTATCATGGTAACATACCAAAAATTCTTGGTGAAATGAAAACATAATTCATATATCTTTTGTGATTGAAAAATAATGGGACATGAAGTTGAAAATGTGAAGGTCTGTATTATGTATTTCCCTTGATGACACATTTTTTTCATGTAGACAGCTGATGTCGTTTTATTTTCAGGATGGAAGAAAGTTATTGAAATAATATTTTAAAGACATCAATTAGATTCTTTCTGGTAGATTGAGGTAGAAGCTTGACAACAATTTTTTAATCAAAAAATGAAAAGGAGTGCTGAACATAATAACGTGCATTAAGCATGGAGAAATAGAATATATTCGTGATTAATTGATTAATAGTATATGTATTTTATATATTATTTATATGCTATTGGCCATGAGATTGATGGAGAATATATCAATCACCTTTATTTTTCATATTATTAGTAAGTACATAGTCTTACTATTCATGAATTTTGAAATTAGCTATTTTTATAATAAACAGTTTGACTTTCATCATTTTGAGTTTAAAGCATGTATGTATGTAACACTCAAATAGATTTACACCATGTTTGACCAAAAAATACCCAAAATGTACTTTAAAAAATAAAAATTAAATTTATAGTTTGCCCCCAAGGCCTGAGTTAGAATTTATTCAGTTTATGAATATCATGAAATGTCTTTAAATACATAAATTCATTTCCCTCCTCAGTTATGAGGGAGAACAAGATGATTCAAGTTCTGTGGTTCTGTTGGGAAAAGAAAAGAAAAAAATCTGGTAGGAGTCTGTCTAGAGGGTATATTATTAATTTTTAAAATAAAAGGGAAAAGTAAAAACAAAAAAAAAACAAAAGCAAAACAAGCAATGACGAACAACAAAACAGCAGCAAAATATCATCAACAAAACTACAACCAGAGGAAGGAGAAATAAAGTGGGGGAGAAAAAAAAGGAAGGTGGGCTGGTGTTCATACTTAAACACCAAAACCAAAATCAATGACAACAGATTTGATACCCAATGGACAACAAGCTTTACACAAAGGGGGCTGTTGCACCAGCAGTTCGGGGGGATGCAAAGTGGGGAGATATGGGATTAATGCTGGGAACAGGGGTGGAGGGAGGACAACACTGGTGGTGGTTATGGCCCTAATTCATTGTCACTATATACCTTAAATATTATTGTGAAAGATTTGCAACTAACTTTGATCAAAATAAAAATTATTAAAAATGTAATTATTTATGTTTGAAATTGAGATTGTAGCACCAAACGTATAGGATATGGGAGCTACTCTATGATGTATGTATAGTACATGACACATACTGCTTAGAGAGTCCAGTAGTAGACATAAAGGTCACAGCATTTCATCAAAGGTGGTTTCTGGTCATAATGTAGTAATTTAACAGAAAGGGAATGACTGACTTAATGTGCCATTCACAACTTGGTAAAGACATGTAACAATTAAAATTCAAGCTGTCTCTTTTGCTCAACACTCTCTCCCTAGCATCGTGTGCATATAAAATAAATAGTACAGAGTGTTTATATATGGTTACATTTAGAAATGGTTACCTGGTTCAAAAAACCACTTAGATTGGCCAACAGATTTTATAGACAAGTAGGTTCAATGAATGTATATATAACTATAATTCAGCCAAAACATAACTATCTGAAATGCATTGTGAATAATATTTTCTGAAGACGAAATGCCAAAAATTACAGATATATCAAACTAATTTCAGATGTTAATGATTACTACACACCCCTTATTATCTTTAAGGGGACACACTAGAATATTTATTGGAATAATTCCAGGCTGGTTTTGGGGAAAATATGGTGTGTTTGAGATTTCACCCAGGTCAGCCACACACAATACGATCACCTTATCTGCTGTGATACCTCTATGGTACTCAATCTCTATTTTTTTATCTCCCATATACAGTAACCATTGTCAAGGCAAGTTTTATTGGATTTTATTTTTGTTTTATATTTCTCATTAACTGAACACCATACAGACATAAGCACCCTATAATACTTATTTGAAGAATTACTTTTATGGATCTCTTAAACCATGTTATTGACAATTTTCTTTCATTATATGTGGAGCAAGAGCAAAGGCTCAGTGAGAAACTACATAATCTGTAATAGGAATTTCACAGATATACAAGTAAACTTACAAGTGAAAGGGTAAGATATTTAACAAAATTGAACAAAAAGGCTAAATTAAAGTGACAAGTGATCTCTTGAGGTTGAAGATGATTATAGAGGTTGAATATTTAAATGTGTTCATTGACTTATGTGTGCACAGCTTTTTATATGTATCTGAATTGATTATTTTATAACTTTCTTCATCGTAATAGGTCCCAAAAGATGTACATTGCATGAAAATCAAAGAATGTGAAAAAGTTGTTTAAGGTATAAGAAAAAATCATAAGTTATTACTAAGATATATCCCACTCATATAGTTAATTACATCGGTCATTAAATAACATTAATTTTAATATTTATCACTTCCTTATATAGACCTCATGTGAAAGCATTTTATGTAAACTAAAAGAGTGTTGTTATCATTTTTATGTGTTGAGAATTAGTATCCTAAACCATTCAAAGGTCTTAATCAATTACTCTTATCAATGTTATTTCTTGTGCTCATAATTATTAATAAGACTACAAAAATTCTCATAACTTGGGTCTCTGAAAAGTTGTGCACTTTTCTTGAATTTTGCCTTACTTCATATGACTTTTCTAATTATTACACTATAGTCTCATTTTATTTCTTTTTCTCCAGCTTGGGTCTTTCACCTTCATAACCAGGACTGTCATTGAGACTAGGGAAGAAGAAGGCAGAGGAGGAAGTGGAGAAGGAGGAGGAGGAGTAAGAGGAGGAAGAGGACAAAAAGAAGAAAAGGAAAAAGAAAATGCAAAATAAGGTTGAATAGATAACTGAGTCAAAGATGAAACTTCACCTCCTCCAACTCCAGAATTACCAGACTAGTTTCCATTACTTTAACATACTGTGCATTTTTAATTATGAAACCCTGACTCAAAATATAACACCTATTTTCTAATGTCTTTAAAATTTGAGAAACATTTTATTCCACTTACCCAAACTCAGAATCCACTTTTTTCAAATATTTCTTTCATGCTGTCCTGCAATTATGAGCTATCTGTTGTTTTCTCTGGCGAATTCATTTTATATCACTTTAACTGAGAAGCCAATTGGCTTAGAGATACAAAATTTTCCACATAAGCATGATCACAGGTATCGACTGAAAACTTGTCCCACTCCCTATTCATTTTCTGTTTTTTTTTTTTAATTTTTAACCTATTTCTTTCTTTCTTAAGCATCTAGACATTGGCCTATTGTTATCTTTGCTTTTTCTTTTTTTTTCTTGCTTTAACATTTTGACTAGGCTGTTTTTATTTTTTTATTCATTCTGAGTCTTTATCATTCTTATTTTGTCACATAGAGATTTGGCAGTCCTTAGTGCTTATTTTTACTTTAAAATTTAATAGGATTAACTTCTTCCTAGACTTCCTGACCCTACACTATGGAAAGGTATGTTACATTTTTTCTATAGCTCAGGCTTTCAAGATCTTGTGAATTATGTTCCATGGAAGTGCTTTAAAAATAGCACATGGGGCTGGAGAGATAGTACAGCAGTAAGGCGTTTGCCTTTCATGCAGAAGGATGGTAGTTTGAATCCGGGCATCCCATATGGTCCTCTGAGCATGCTAGGGGCGATTTTTGAGCTTAGAGCCAGGAGTAATCCCTGAGTGCTGCCAGGTGTGACCCAAAAACCAAAAGAAGAAGAAGAAGAAGAAGAAGAAGAAGAAGAAGAAGAAGAAGAAGAAGAAGAAGAAGAAGAAGAAGAAGAAGAAGAAGAAGAAGAAGAAGAAGAACATAGCAAGCCTAACCAAAATTTCACCAAGAGAGGAAAATAAATTAATTTTTAGCTGTGATTTGTTTTTAAAATTTTTATTTTTTAGAAATACAAGAATAGGGCAAAGATTTGCAAAAGCCGGCTCCCTCTGTGTGACACCAGGCGGGGAAAATCCGCGAAAGTACACCGGCCCAGTGGGGCCCAACTGTGAAAAACTGTGAGTGTGACCTGTCTTTGTCTACTGTCCTCTTGCGTGAAACTCTTGCGAGTGGGGCAAAAATAGGCTCCAGCGGAGCACGCTATGCTGCTATGCTCCGCTTCGCTACGCGGCTGTGCACTCTTTCTAAGGAAAGAACTCCATTGCAACAAGAAGGAAAAATCACACTAAGAATGGCGCTATATCACAGAAGCAAACATTTCTCTCCGGACTGTCTTCTCTGTTGCATGCTCGGGCCTAAGATTTGACCCAGTGTGAGGCTTCATCCACGGAGGACTCCCCTCCCTTAGAGGCAAGTCAGCCCATTCAGAAAGGGAGGAGCCAGAGGAGTGTGCTGCCTGCATCATATAGACAATGAATACCACTACAACACGTAGAAAAACCCACAATACAAGTGTGACAATGGGGAAACAACGCAGGCCAGCATCAGACATAGAGAATGAAGATGACAATTCTGAGGACCAGATAATGACCAACCAACTAATCAACCTCTCAGATAAGGACTTTAGACTAGCAATATGGAAGATGCTCAACGGACTGCAAGAAACCATGGATCGAGTTGAACAGAACACTAATAAGAACCAAGAAAATATGAAGACAGAAATCACAAAACTCCAAACTGAAATAACATGTCAACTAACAGGACTGAAAAAGTCAGTAAACGAAGTGAATGACAAAATGGATAAGCTCTGGGACAGGGTATCAGAAGCTGAGAATAGACTTGGTGCTGTGGAAGATGAGATACATAACAATTCCATACAGCAGGAGAGATTGGACAAAAAACTTAAAGCAAATGAGCAGACAATGGAAAAATTAGTCAAAGAATGGGAACAGATGAAAATAGAAGTCTATGATAAGATCAACAGAAACAACTTAAGAATCATTGGAGTCCCAGAGACCCAGGAAGAAAATTCCCAGGAAGAATCAACGGTCAAGAACATCATTAAAGAGAAACTTCCAGAGCTAAAGAATATATGTGATCAAATCCTGCATGCCCGAAGAGTACCAACCAAAAGAGACCCCAGAAAAACCACCCCAAGACACATCCTAGTCACAATGACAAATCCCACAGATAGAGACAGAATTCTGAAAACAGCAAGATCAAAAGGGGAAATCACGTTCAAGCAAGCTTCCCTGAGATTTACAGCAGACCTGTCACCAGAAACACTCAATGCCAGAAAGCAGTGGTGGGATATTGTGATAAGACTGAATGAAATGAATGCTTCACCCAGAATACTATACCCAGCAAAACTCACTTTCCGGTTTGACGGAAGAATACATGGCTTCACAGACAAAATCAGCTCAGAAACTTCACAGACACAAAACCAGTCTTAAGAGAAAAACTGAAAGACCTAATCTAACACAAGACTACCCAAAAGACACACCAAATTTTGAAATAATGATGGCGTTAAATCCCAGGACAATTCTTTCCCTCAACGTCAATGGACTAAATGCACCAGTTAAGAGACACAGAGTGGCTAAATGGATCAAAAAACTCAATCCAACCTTCTGCTGCCTACAAGAAACGCACCTGAATAGTCAGAACAAACATAGACTCAAAATAAAAGGCTGGAGAAAAATTATCCAAGCAAACAACACCCATAAAAAAGCTGGAGTGGCCATAGTAATATCAGATAATGCAAACTTTATACTCAGGAAGGTTGTAAGGGACAAAGATGGACATTTTATATTAATCAAGGGGTACGTAGAGCAGGAAGAATTCACTCTCCTAAACATATATCCACCGAATGAGGGGCCAGCAAAATATTTAATACAACTGTTGACAAATCTGAAAAATAATATCAACAACAACACAATAATTGTGGGGGACCTTAACACGGCTTTGTCAACACTGGATAGGTCAACCAGACTGAAACCCAACAAGAATATACTAGACCTGAGGAGAGAAATGGAAGAAAGAGGCCTAGTGGATATATATAGGACACTCCATCCCCAGAAACCTGGATACACATTCTTCTCCAATGTACATGGGACATTCTCCAGGATAGACTACATGCTGGCACATAAAACATACCTCCATAAGATCAAGAGGATAGAAATTTTGCAGACTACCTTCGCTGACCACAAGGCTCTGAAATTATTTGTGAACTCCAAAGGGACTCAGAAGAAACACTTTAAGACCTGGAAGTTAAACAGCCTCATGCTCAATAACCAGTGGGTCCGAGATGAAGTCAAGGAGGAAATCAAAAGGTTCCTGGAAAGAAATGACAATAAAGACACAAACTATCAGAACTTATGGAACAAAGCAAAAGCAGTACTGAGAGGAAAATTTATAGCTTTGCAAGCACACATCAGGAAGGAAGAAGGAGCTTACCTGAGTAGCTTAATGACACAGCTAATAGAACTAGAAAATGTTCAACAAAAGGACCCAAGAATAGGAAGACAGAAGGAAATAACAAAGCTGAGAGCAGAAATCAACGAAGTGGAAACTCAAAAAACAATCCGAAAGATCAACGAAAGCAGAAGTTGGTTCTTTGAAAAAATAAACAAGATTGATAGACCACTGGCAAACCTAACAAAGAAAGAGAGAGAGAAACTTGATAACTCGTATCAGGAATGAAAAAGGAGAGATCACTACTGATATGACAGAGATTCAAAGGGTAATCAGAAACTACTTTGAAAAACTCTACGCCACTAAAAATGAGAACCTGGAAGAAATGGATAAATTCTTGGACTCTTATAATCTTCCACGGTTGAAGGAAGAGGATGTAGCATATCTAAACACGCCCATCACCATTGAGGAAATTAAAACAGTAATCAAATGTCTGCCGAAAAACAAAAGCCCAGGTCCAGATGGATTCACTAATGAATTCTATCAAACTTTCCAAGAGGAACTACTGCCAATATTGGCAAGACTCTTTCATGAAATTGAACAAACAGAAACACTTCCAAATAGCTTTTATGAAGCCAACATCACCTTGATACCTAAACCAGACAGAGATGCTACCAAAAAAGAAAATTACAGACCAATATCACTGATGAATGCAGATGCAAAGATCCTCAACAAAATCCTGGCAAATAGGATTCAATGCCTCGTTAAGAAGATCATCCACTACGATCAAGTAGGTTTCATCCTAGGAATGCAAGGCTGGTTTAACATCCGTAAATCTATCAACATAATACACAACATCAATAACAAGAAAAATAAAAACCACATGATCATATAAATAGATGCAGAGAAAGCATTTGATAAGGTCCAACACCCATTCTTGATCAAAACTCTCAGCAAGATGGGAATGGAGGGAACCTTTCTCAATATAGTGAAGGCCATCTACCACAAGCCAGTGGCAAATATTATCCTCAATGTAGAAAAACTGAAAGCCTTCCCTCTAAATTCTGGCACAAGACAAGGCTGTCCTCTCTCACCACTCCTATTCAACATAGCACTGGAAATACTTGCTATAGCTATTAGGCAAGAAAAGGATATCAAGGGAATCCAGATAGGAAAGGAAGAAGTCAAGCTCTCACTGTTTGCAGATGACATGATACTCTACTTAGAAAACCCTAAAGACTCTATCAAAAAGCTTCTAGAAACAATAGACTCATATAGCAAGGTGGCAGGCTACAAAATTAACACACAAAAATCAATGGCCTTTCTATACACCAATAGTAATAAGGATGAAATGGACATTAAGAACACAACCCCATTCACAATAGTGCCACACAAACTCAAATATCCTGAAATCAACTTGACTAAAAATGTGAAGGACCTATACAAAGAAAACTATAAAACTCTGCTCCAAGGAATAAGAGAGGACACACGGAAATGGAAACGCATACCCTGCTCATGGATTGGCATGATTAACTTCATCAAAATGGCAATACTCCCCAAGGCATTATACAGATTTAATGCCATCCCTCTAAAGATACCCATGACATTCTTCAAAGAAGTGGATCAGAGACTTTTGAAATTCGTTTGGAACAATAAACACCCTAGAATAGCTAAAGCAATCATTGGGAAAAAGAATATGGGAGGAATTACTTTCCCTAACTTTAAACTGTACTACAAAGCAACAGTTACCAAAACAGCATGGTATTGGAATAAGGATAGGTCCTCAGATCAGTGGAATAGGCTTGAATACTCAGAAAATGTTCCCCAGACATACAACCACCTAATTTTTGATAAAGGAGCAGGAAATCCTAAATGGAGCAGGGAAAGCCTCTTCAACAAGTGGTGTTGGCACAATTGGATAGCCACTTGCAAAAAATTGAACTTAGACCCCCAGCTAACATCATGTACGAAGGTAAAATCCATATGGATTACAGACCTCGATATCAGCCCCAAAACCATAAGATATATAGAACAGCACATAGGCAAAACACTCCAGGACATTACAGGCATCTTCAAGGAGGAAACTCCCCTCTCCAAGCAAGTGAAAGCAGAGATTAACAGATGGGAATATATTAAGCTGAGAAGCTTCTGCACCTCAAAGGAAATAGTGCCCAGGATACAAGAGCCACCCACTGAGTGGGAGAAACTATTCACCCAATACCCATCAGATAAGGGGCTAATCTCCAAAATATACAAGGCACTGACAGAACTTTACAAGAAAAAAACATCTAACCCCATCAAAAAATGGGGAGAAGAAATGAACAGACACTTTGACAAAGAAGAAATACACATGGCCAAAAGACACATGAAAAAATGTTCCACATCACTAATCATCAGGTAGATGCAAATCAAAACAATGATGAGATACCACCTCACACCCCAGAGAATGGCACACATCACAAAGAATGAGAATAAACAGTGTTGGCGGGGATGTGGAGAGAAAGGAACTCTTATCCACTGCTGGTGGGAATGCCGTCTAGTTCAACCTTTATGGAAAGCGATATGGAGATTCCTCCAAAAACTGGAAATCGAGCTCCCATACGATCCAGCTATACCACTCCTAGGAATATACCCTAGGAACACAAAAATACAATACAAAAACCCCTTCCTTACACCTATATTCATTGCAGCACTATTTACCATAGCAAGACTCTGGAAACAACCAAGATGCCCTTCAACAGACGAATGGCTAAAAAAACTGTGGTACATATAGACAATGGAATATTATGCAGCTGTCAGGAGAGATGAAGTCATGAAATTTTCCTATACATGGATGTACACGAAATCTATTATGCTGAGTGAAATAAGTCAGAGAGAGAGAGAAAAACGCAGAATGGTCTCACTCATCTATGGGTTTTAAGAAAAATGAAAGACACCCATGTAATAATAATTTTCAGACACAAAGAGAAAAGAGCTGGAAGTTCCAGCTCACCTCAGGAAGCTCACCACAAATAGTGATGAGTTTAGTTAGGGAAATAACTACATTTTGAACTGTCCTAATAACGAGAATGTATGAGGAAAATGGAGAGCCTGTCTAGAGTACAGGCAGGGGTCGGGTGTGGAGGAGGGAGACTTGGGACATTGGTGATGGGAATGTTGCACTGGTGATGGGTGGTGTTCTTTACATGACTGAAACCCAAACACAATCATGTATGTAATTAAGGTGTTTAAATAAATTTTAAAAAATCCAAAAAAAAAGAAATACAAGAATAAAATAAAGGTGAATTAATTTTATAAAATATGTTAAACTAATACAAGCCATCCTAGTTAAATCAAATTTTAATAGTGGTTAAAAATAAACCAAAGGGCATAGATATTTAATGGGATCATGAAACAATTTGCATCAGTTATTATTATGAACATGCAAATAAAAAAGAATAATATGATATTGTATCAGTCTTGTGAGGATGACTTATAATGCTACAAAATAAAAATGTGAAAAGAACAACTTGTAGAGAATGGGAAAAGAAATCCTCATACATTATGTAATAAAAATTAGTATATCTGCAATAAAATAGTGTTGAGAATAAAAGTAGAAATTCATTGTGATACAATAATTCTTCTTTTGAAAATTTGTGTTATGAATTTGAAAATACAAAGGGAAAACAGTCATTTATTTGCCTATATATAGATGGATATGGAGACTAAAATTCCCAGTGAAATGAGTCAGAGGGAGAGAGAGACACACAGAATAGTCTCACTCATCTGTGGGATTTAAGAAAAATAAGATAGTATGGTAATAATAACCAGACCATAGATTTGAGAGTTGGAAGGACCAGCCCATGATAGTAAACTTACCACAAAGAGAAGTGAGTGCAGCTAGAGAAATAACTGCCCTAACAACTACCCTGACAATGATAGTGTGAGAGAGAAATAGAATGCCTGTCCTGAAGGAGGTAAGTGGGGATCATCGTGGCAGGAAAGTTACACTGGTGAAGGTTGGTGTACATTAGGTGACTGA
Organism: Suncus etruscus; assembly: GCF_024139225.1. Lineage (NCBI taxonomy): Eukaryota > Metazoa > Chordata > Mammalia > Eulipotyphla > Soricidae > Suncus > Suncus etruscus. Next base: position 81,656,729 of record NC_064868.1, read on the forward strand.
AACCCAACTATGAACATTTTTGTAACCATGGTGCTTCAATAAATTATAAACAAAATAATATGAAAATATATTCAAAACATATATTTTAATTAGTGTTTTTATATATCTAACTTCTAAAATTTATGCATTATTTAATACAAGTGCTACTTTTAAGAATAATAAAAGATGTGTAGTAAATAAGTTTTTATCCAAAATTAGCCATAGTAGATTTTGGTTGTGTTTTTACCTATTGTTTTAATTTAGGAAGCAAAAAAGAACAGCCACTGAATTAAAAAGTTTTTCTGAAGATTTGTAATCTTGAACAAAAAGGAATTACTGAATCACATGCAATGTGTGTTATGAATTTCTATTTAACTTATTAAACAATCATAGACATAAGTTGCCATGTCAGTAATACTCCTCATTTATTTCATTGGCTTGCCCTCTAATAATGGGAGAAGAATCCTACCATTTGAATTATGAACTGATCCTTTTTTCTGATAAACCATAAGAGAATACAACAACTAGAATATGTGTCCAATATCTTGTCAAGAGAAACTCATTAATCTGTTCTGCATTAACAGACTTAAGAAGGTTGTATATAGCTCTTCATTCTAGATCATAACAGTTACCTTCTCGGTTATACAAAATTATTTTTTTCTTATACTGTTAGGTTGTGTTTTGTTATGTTGTGTACTGTAATGTTGTGTACTGTTATGTTGTGAACTGTTATGTTGTGTACTATAATTAGGCTATCCAGGAAATTATGATTAGAGTTCCAATCAATTGTAAATCACACTAAGTTAACAGCATTTTAGCAACTATAAAAATATAGCCATTGGTTTAATAACTGATGGTATGACGTTTCACAAACATAGATTACTCAACTTGCAGTGCAGCATTTCAGAAAAGACAAGTCTGTTAATTTTTAGGGTTTTTTAGAGAGTTTTGAAGACTTTTCCAACCTTCAGGTCATTTTGGCATTATCAATTTTTTAAATGTATTTCTTCCCCTGGGAAAAATGACTATATCAACTATATAATTTCATATACAGAGTTGCTTTAAAACCAAACCATACCACAAAATTTGGCTAAATTCTAAAGACTTTAGAATCTCTTTTCACTCTTTTCATTTTGCAATGCTTTAACAAACCAAAAACTGTGTTGTCAAGTGAAGAATTTAAATAAATTTTCACAAAAATTTCATGAACGCCAGCTGTAATGTCAGCAACTAATGCCATCTTTATTTTCTCTCTTTGAACAGAAAGCATAGATTCAAGATGACTCTTGCCAGCCACAGCTTCAGAGGTAGGCTGGAAGGGTAGTTCTTTCCATCTGTGACAATCTAAACAGAATCATAAGACAAAACGTTTGGTGGAAGAAGAGTCTACATTTTGGGAAAGTTGCATTGATGCTACTTTTAGAAAAATAATGCTGCTCTCAAGTGATCGTTGTTGTACAGTGTGAATCAAACATTGGCTATGATATAAAATTCAAATTTTACACATAAACACATAATACTAGTGAAGTCAAGCCAGTTTTATTGCTTCTTGGAATTTGGGAACTTTTGTGGAAATTCCAAAATAGAGTTCACTTCATTAGATGGTGAACGCCAAACAGGAACTTGGAAGGAAGTGAAATGCTGAATGTTATTTAGTTTGCATTAATATTTGATGGAGAATCTTAGCTAAAATAAAAATGAACAATTATATGCATTGAAAAAGAAAAATTGAAAAGTAATTGCTAGAAAAAGAAAAATGATAGAAATTGTTGCGTTGACAGAGGCGAGATTAAATGTATAGAAGCATTCTTATGTAGACTTGTGAGATATTATTTTCATTGGCACACCGCATATAGTAAATAATAGAAAATAATTGTTATGAGCCTGCAGGATACTTTCTCGGAATTTTATCTGCAGAAAATCACTTGTAGGAATTTTCATCCTGACCTTTGCTCTGTCAATACTTGAATCTGCTAGGGGTTCATTTTTGTTGGGAAGTTATGGTAAAAAAAAATTCATGTCTAACCAGAGTTCTTGCATTGTGTAGTGTATCAATGAGCTGTCTAGTATGTTAGGCAGTAGAACATGTGGATAGTGTGCACTTAAAGCATATAGCTACTCAAAAAATGAGAGGCATTGTAAATGAACATATCCAATTGATTTTGAAGAAAGATCATAGGAATAAGAATATAAACTCTCTCTTTGGTGTTTCTTATATTTATAGTATATGAATCTGACCAGAAATTCTCATGAAAATAAAGATAGTTAACATAAATCCACTTATTTAAGTTTCCAGTTTGAATATAGTTCCCGGAAATTTTCTTTTAAAATATAATATATTTATTTAAACACCACGATTACAAACATGTTTGTAGTTGGGTATCAGACATAGATAGAAACCCCCCTTCACCAGTGCAACATTTCCAGCACCAATGCTCCTCATCTCCCTCATCCCCCACCCCCTGCCTATATTCAAGACAGGCATACTACTTCTCTCACTCATTAACACTGTCATGATAGTTGTTAGTGTAGTTAGTTCTCTAACTGCACTCACCACTCTGTGGTGAGCTTCATATAGTGAACTGGTCCTTCCAGCCCTCATCTCTATTGTCTCTTGATAGTCTTACCATACTGTTTTATTTTTCTTAAATCCCATAGATGAGTGAGACTATTCTATGTCTATCTCTCTCCCTCTGACTTATTTCACTTAGCATAATAGTTTATATGTCCATACATGTTTAGGCAAATTTCATGGCTTGATCTCTCCTGATAGCTGCGCATGCATAGCTCACATTTGTGGCTATAGTGATTATTTGAATAAAGAGTAAAAGTGTACATAAACGAAAAATGGGAATTTTAACTTTCATCACATATTCAAAATTCAGGAGTAAAATTGTAAGTGTTAAGTACAACAGTTTTATACTGAGAAGAATTACTTGTGGGAAGCCTATTAAAAACGGTGGCTCAGAATAGTCAAAACAGTCTTTTTTTAAATATGTGTGTAAAAGACTTCATTTATGAAATCTTTGTGACTTAGGTTATGTTTTTAGTTAACAAGAAAAGCAGAAATTGGAAATAAGCTATCTCATTTGATAGTAGCAGGACCTCATCATTATGAATTTCTTAGTTTGGTTAGGTCTATTTTTTACTTCCTATTTTTCAATATCACTGAATTGGGCATAGCAATAATCATTAAGTTTGGGATAACATTTTAGATTGAGCTCATAAAAAAACTGCATTTCAATGTCTTCCTGGCTTTTTCTGAATAATATAACAAACAGGTCTGATGGGTTTGTTGAAAAAATCAATTCAGGAATTGGTTTATGGGCATTATCTTACTTTAGCTGCATGCTTCTGTATTCATTGATAGGATTCCCAAGTGTTGATATAACAAAATTGGGAGAAAAGGATCATCTGTATAGTGACACCCCAGTGTATCATGTACCTTCTATGTTGTTATGAATCCAGGACCATGCTGTCAATGTTATAAAAAGTAAAGCTTTTCTAGTTTGCACATGCATGAAAATTATTTAATTATACCTATGAATTCAAAAATACCTATGAATTTAAATGGGACGATTAGAACACAGATGGATCTTCTATATCTATAAATATTTTCATTATAAGACTGATCTTGAGGCACAAAAGTAGATTGATGAATAAAAGTTGTACCTAATCCAATAGTAGTTTACTTGACATTATCACTACAGGGCATATTGTGGGAAACCAAAAAGAAAGACTTAAGGAAGATATAATTATTGAAGAGATCTGTTCACTATTCATAAAAATTTAAATATATTATCATGGCCATCAATTTTGAGGATTAAGGGGACAGTTCAAATGAGAAATGCTAGTGATAGAGTGAAGGTTGGTGAAAATGTGGTAAGGTAAATAGTACACACTAAAGAGTGAGAGTTTGAATGCCTGCATATTAGACTCACCTTAGTCCAATGCATAGGAAATACCCTTAAAAATTATAAATTCATCCAGGACCACCTAAATGTTGTGGATTTTACTGTCCCACCAGGTTCACAGGCAAACCATCAAACTACAACTAAGGTACACTTGATATACAGGGCATGGGAGCTCATCTGCTGTACCCAAATTTGGAGGAGTTGTGGACATCAAGGCTGGATTGAGGGATTTCTCTTAGTAGTAAATGCAGAGTTGACCTTCTTTTTCTCAACATAATTTTATTTAAGAACTAACAAATAAAAAGTGGGAAGGGGGGCCCCGGAGAGATAGCACAGTGGCGTTTGCCTTGCAAGCAGCCGATCCAGGACCAAAGGTTGTTGGTTCAAATCCCGGTGTCCCATATGGTCCCCCGTGCCTGCCATGAGCTATTTCTGAGCAGACAGCCAAGAGTCACCCCTGAGCACCTCCGGGTGTGGCCCAAAAACCAAAAAAAAAAAGTGGGAAGGGACATAAAGGATGAGGGAAAAAAGACTACTTTTACACTGACATTATGTGTACATGTGAGAGAGGAGAGTGAAAGATGGGAGATGAGGGGAAAAGGGCAAGATAGAGCACACAGGGCTTTCTTCAGATAGGAAAGAACACAAATAAGCATTATAGGCAAGTGCCCTTGGAAGGATTTTTCCAAACTACTCCACTTAGGGTTTTCCATGCAAATAAGAGTCTATTGATGTTAATAGGGAAAATACTGAATTTCTGATGGTCTTTCAATTTTTTATTTTAAGGCCTTTTGTTCCTGATTATATTCTTTTCTGAGGATATTTAGCCTTCTCTGAGCTGGGATGCTACTGGATAATTAGTAGTCTCAGACCTTCGGCATAAAAACTCCTCCTCCCAAACAGGCTGAAGTTGGCCTCACCGGTCTTCTGATTTCCATATGCTATAGTTGATTATAGCTAATTGTAATTCAGTTTGAAATAAAGTTCTTTGTCCAAATGGGCTCTGATCTTCCTTCTTTGAGTTTTGGGCCATAAACAGAATAAATTCTTTAGATTATATCTAAGTTTTATAATTTCCCAAGAAGCTCCTTAAAGGGGCCTCCTCTTCAACAAGAAGGACTATTCCCTATGAAACTCAGTGAAGTAATTAAAAAATAAAACTTTTTTGTGTAGAGATACAAGATTAAATGTTATACTGCTTTAAAATATGAGCAGCTTATCTTATGTCCCCATATCTAGATGACCAGGGTTTTTTTTGTCATTTAAGTTTATTCTTTTGTAAAATTGCTCTTTTGGACTCTGTTCAGATTCTTGTATTTCTCAAGGTCATGGGCATGGCCAGCTTTACTTAAATCAAGAACAGTAGTAAGAGAGTGCATACATGCCAAAAAATAATAAAACTTATGCTATTTAAAATTGATATACTCTACTTATAAAGTTTTCTGATAATTCTATCTAATGGGAATCTCCTAATATTTTCTTTTCTTATTATTGGATTACAGCCTCTGGTCCTATTGTAGTTTCTATTAAAATTCCACTGACATTTTAAAAAATTGACTAAAATGTAATATTTTATTGATGATTGTGTGTTATTGTTATAAAATGCAATTACTTATCCTGATTATTATACCATTATGGCTTCTCCCTACACTAAGGAGACTCAGAAAATAGTTTTACTTACTCTGTATAACACATATTTATGCTTTTCACGTATAATTAATTATAGTATGCTGTCAAAGTTCTTTCTTTATAGCCTCCTTCTTTCTATCAGCTGAAGCTTATTAAAGCTTATAATTCTGTCTAAAGTTAAACTACCACTAATCTGGAATATTCTCTCATGAATAAACTATGACAACTATTTTGACTGCTGAGGACATGTTTATTTCTTACTTTTCACATGTGTTTTGAATACCTATAGAAGCTAGGTATATAAACTAGATGATGAGGAAGTAAGATTACTATTCAAATTTAGAATTATATAGTTTAGGGTCATGGCACTTTCTTTGCATGTGGCCAACCCAGGTTTTATCCCCAGACACACACCTGCTCCCTAAACTTGACAGCAAGATTGATCTTTGAGTCCAGAGCTAGGACTAAGTCCTGAGCACCACTGTGTGCAACACTAACATGCTAAAACAAACTCAAGAAAGTTTTAAATGGGAAAGTAGTATAAGAGCTAAACAGTGGTTGGAGTGATAGTGCAGTAGGTAGAATGTTTGTATTGCACACGACCAACCTTGGTTTGATCCCTGGCACACAAAATAGTCCCTGAATCAGTCAGGAGTTATAGCTGAGAGCAGAGTCAAGAATAAGCCCTGAGTAGAGTCTGATGTGGCTCCCAAACTAGAATAACAACAAAATAACAATAGAATAAAAATAGAATAACAACAAAAACCAAAAAGAGCTAAATCAAATAATCATTTTGTTCAAAATACAATACAGAAAATATTAATATATACTCCATTTTAAATAATACCTAAATTATAATATCTAAGTTTATGTTACAACATATTTTAAAATAAGTTAATGTATAAATGTTCTAAAATATTTCACTATATTCTAGAGGTAATTCTGCAAAATGATATTAGTATACACTCATGAACCAGATTTACTGGTTTTAAAACTGAAGTCTCTAACTTCTAGCTGTGTGATATAAAAAGTCAATTCTTATCAGAGTTTATAATCTACAGCTGTAAAATAAAGATTATTTAATTTTTTCAATACCTACATACTCAGGAGCATAAGCTTAGTTAACTTATAAATATATTTAATATAATATCAATGAGAAATTGTATTACAAAGAGCTGTTTTACATGTTTATTTATTTATTTATTTATTTATTTATTTATTTTGGTTTTTGGGCCACAGCCAGTGATGCTCAGGACTTACTCCTGGCTATGTTATGTGCTCAGATATCTCTCCTGACTTGGGGGACCATATAGAAAGTGGGGGATCGAACTGTAGTCCCTCCAGAGTCAGGCATGTGCAAGGCAAAAACCCTACTGCTGCGCCATTCTCCAGCCCCAACATGTTTATTTTTGCCTACAAATTACATCCTTGTATTTTATGTGCTTGTAAATCAGAATAAACTCTATAGAGTCAGGAACTTTGTCTTAGTCTTAGTTATTACTTAGTTCATGCCTAGCACACTACTAGATCAGTATTTGCTTAAATAATAATTGAATATATCATGATATGAAAATTATTATTTTAGATCTAACACAGGCAATGCCTTTGTAAATGATAAAATGCAATTATTTATGCTGTGGTAAAGAGTAAAAGGTTAGTGTTAAAAGGTCAGATTCAATTATGATAAGTTATGTGGTAAATACCTTATTCTTTGGAAATCTATTCCTTAGTTTTATATAAACCTGAAGACATGATAATGACATAAAAGATAACCTAAGGTTGTATCATATTCAAATTGTTTATTTTGTCACTAAGTAATATGCAATGCAGGAAAGGAAATATAAGTAAGACATATTGATTTCAGTTTGATTTATACTATTTCTAATCCAAGAGGAAAATTTTTTTACAAGTAGTGAAAATTTTGGTACATGAAAAGCTTTAGATTATATTTTATATTCTTAAAATATTTAAATTTTTTAATAATTCACATATTAACATTAAAACACAATTGCAAATAAAACAGAACTTGCAATGCTACATTGAATTAATAGTAGTATAGATAGAATCTTAATATATAAAAATTAGTATAGCATAGAAAGCATACATAAAGAAAACTGTTAAGATATTAAGCTTACAGTTTCAACATATGAACCACAAGTTTCATTTGGAATAAAAATGCACATTAAAAAGAGAGAGGTATTTTTTCTATGGAATTAACTGTTTTTGATAAATATTGACAAAAATCAAGGGAAACATGCACTCTGCTACCCTGCTGGTGTAAAATAAATTGGTAAACTCAGTTTGCAGAGAAATTTAACAAATCTGAATATCTTTAAAATGAGCTTATACTTTGACTCAGCATATTTACTTCTAGTAATATATTCTTTTTTTTTTTTTTTTTTTTTTTTTGGTTTTTGGGTCACACCCGGCGATGCTCAGGGGTTACTCCTGGTTGTCTGCTCAGAAATAGCTCCTGGCAGGCACGGGGGACCATATGGGACACCGGGATTCGAACCAACCACCTTTGGTCCTGGATCGGCTGCTTGCAAGGCAAACGCCACTGTGCTATCTCTCCGGGCCCACTTCTAGTAATATATTCTATAAAAATAAGTTCACATTAGATACTTATAAATGTACAAGGATGTTTTTTTCTAAAATTTTCTGTTAATTCTGAGACAACTTGATATGACTTAGATGTCATTTGGACTAGTTAAATCAACTTAGATACTATAAACCAAGAACTGATACATTATTAATGGATTACTACTTATATGGTTGCTTTCTCACCATTACTTAATTTACTCAACAACATACCAGTAACTTATTATTTTCTCATATTACAAATTAGAATAGTCTTACCTAAAAATTCAAAACCTTAAAATCAAATGCTAAGGCTAAGACTCTTAACATGTTTTTCTGTAATTGAAAATATGTGAAGAGAGTGGAGTGTAATATTATGTAATTTTAATTTAATAGATATTATATACAATCTTATATATTATATAAATAAATTGTTGTGAAGTCAGGATTTAAATGTTTTAGTTTTATGCCTGTGTAGTTTAATATGTATTTATATAACTTAAAAATACTGTTTACAAGTGAATGAGCTTAATTGTTAGGACACTACAGTCATATGTAACTTCACTAAGTCAAATATCATTCTCGAATATATGGATAGACTGCAAGTGTTATAATGAAATCTAGCTAACATTTCCTTTTAATAGAATGTGTTTCACTTGTTTATTTCAATAATTTACTTTTTGCACAGAAGAATTCTTATCTTCTTACTCATAAAGACCTACCAGATAGAGTATAATGAGTTGGGACATGGTTTTACACAGATAAAGCTGCTGTGTTTCAGTTTTCCCGTCTGTTTATCATAACTTCAATAAAATTATTTCATAATTATGCTCATAGTCACATTTTGATCATTCCATTATCAAAGATATAATGCCAACTTTTAATTGATATCTTTAATTCAATTTATGCTCATAATATTCATACCTTATAACATAAGGAAAAATATAAATGCAGTCTTGTTTTTAACAGGTATACTGTAATGAACAATTTATACCATACAATTTGATCATGTAGTAAAATATGTTCTGTGAAATTTGAAAAACGTTGTTTCTTTATATTGTTATAGTTAGGCACCAGAACATCTCTTAGTTACTACAGATTCAACAGCAAATAAAATAATGTTCTTGGTTCCAAATGACTTACATACTACCAGGGTGACAGAAAATAGTTAACAGAGGAAAAGAGCAGTGTTAACTAACTGATGGATTTCAACACCATTATATTTTCATGTAGGTCAGGTTCTCCTTTTAATTGGCTTTTAATGTGCTACCCCAAGAGACTTCACAGTACCAACATCATGTGAAGCAAAATATCCCTTTAATCTTGAAATGACTTAAACATTTTTCCCTTGGATTTAGAAAATATAAAACAAAGGAACTATATCAGTAGAATAAAAATCACCCTTGTATGTGGGCTTTCTCTGAAGATCAAATACATGGGCTTTTCTACTAAAGTCTCAGAATTCACAAGTATTTTCTAAGAAATTTCTTGTGAAAAAATCTTAGCCCAGATACCAACATTTTGGTGTCTGAGGGTCAGTATTATTGCAGGTTGTATTAATGTCATGGGCAAGCTATTCTGCAAATCCAAACTCAAACTGACTCGCATTAATGATTATCATTGTACCATCTTGCTGAACTGTTACCACAGTAAAATGGCTGTGATGTGAATAACAGAAGAATGATTTATTAGCAATGTAATTAGCCTGAACCACTGTCCACCCAACAGTTTCACTTCTCATGTCTTGCTCTGGTTCCTTGTCATCAAAATGACGACAGGGTGATCAGGTTGATAATTTTCAATGTCACATAGCCTATTCAGTTATCATCATCACAATCTCTTTTCTCAGAACATAAACCACCAGTCTTTTGGGGATTACATACTTATCTTTCATTACTTCGTATGATAGTTAATTTTGTCCCCCAATAAAAGTCATCTTTTACTTTTGTAACCTGACCCTCTCAAAATGTATTCACCATTTTTGAACCTATCTATTTAACTCCCATTTCCTAAAAGGGAAAGCTTTCTTTCTCAATGTGTTTAAAATTTGTTCCAGCATATCTGTACTATAGTTGGGACCCCGCTGATTTTTGATAAATCAATGAATTCTAAGAGCTGATATTTATTGAATTTAATTTTTGTAATGGTATGTTTATGCAGGAAAAGAAGAATTCTCAATCCTGGGTCTGTCTGTGGAAGTCAAATTCTGATGCAAAAGATGTAAGATGGTATTAGAGTATAAGCCAAAATTGGGCTATTTGAGACAGTTCTTTTTTTATTTTTGCTTTTTGGGCCACAGCCTGTGATGCTCAGGGATTATTCCTGGCTATGCGCTCAGAAATATGGGATGCCTGGGATCGAACCAAGTCGATCCTAGATCAGCCGTGTGCAAGGCAAACACCTTTACTGCTGTACTATCACTCCGGACTCTATTAGAGATAAATTTAAAGCATGCCACAAAATATAGAGAAAGTAGACTATACTGTCATACTCTTTTTTCCTTAGAAGTAAGAACATGAATGTTGGTGAGGAAGGGATGGGACTCTTATTTTTTTATTTTTTTGGTTTTTCGGCCACACTGGGTGACACTCAGGGGTTACTCCTGGTTATGCGATCAGTAATCACTCCTGGCTTGGGGGACCATATGGGATGCCAGGGATCTAACTGGGTCCGTCCTAGGCTACAGCTTGCAAGGCAGATGCCTTATGATTTATGCCACCACTCCAGCCCCACAAGGGAGTTTTTAATGTAAGTGCAAAGAGTTCCTGAGTGTCCTTTACTCTTATCAATCTGCCTGGCGAGGACCATGAGACTAATGAAGGATCAGACCATCTTCTGTGCATTAAAGGCATCCATATCCAAACTTCTCATCTGTGAAGGTAGTGAAAGCTTTCCAGGAATGGTTAGGCACAAAGTCCACTTAGATTAGGAGCTCAACAAGTCCAAAAGCCAGTAGATAAGCAGAAACAAAAAAGCCCTTGGGAAATGTTTTAATTGTAAGTGATACTATTCACGTTCTCAGTCTGCAAATGAGAGGGTGAGAGTTTTTTGAAATGATCATAAATTTAGAGAAAAGCTGAATAACCAAAATGAGACTGTCTTAGGCAGCAGAATCTGAGGCACCTTCCTGCTTTCTTCTGACCACGGAAATAACTATCCATAGTATTGCTGAAGCATTTTCCATTTTCTCAAATTTTTTTCTTTAAGAGAAGCCTATTTCTCAAGTTACATTAGCAAACCTTATAACTTACACACTCCTCTATCTATATACTGTTTGGTCATTGTTTAAAAATAAGTGAAGGCCACCCAGACTTAGGAAGAGAAAGAAAACGTGTAACAAAATAAATTAAAGGAATGCACTTTTTTTTAGAACCTACTGATTTTTTGGATGCTTGGGGACTGTTTAAAACAGTCAATTACCAACATGCTTTTATTTAACCTTGGAACTTTTATTGTTCTCATGAAACTGTATGCTAAGTGAAGTTTTCATTCATGAAGCTGTCAGAAAACAGAGAATGTCACCAATCAGGGTATAGATTTTTGAGCAAGATTTATGAAGCTTCAAGAGATAATTTTTCTGTCATTTTATAACTTGTACTCTTCCATTTTTAGGTGCCAAATCATACCACCATACTCTCCTGCATTATCAGGAAAGATCAAAAGGATTTGCATACCACTGCAATTTCAGGGGCTTCCAGTTGAGGAATATTTATTGTCAGCTCAGAGAACACCTGATTTCTAACTATGCTTTATGATTCAACATCATGGTTTTCTTCACGTATCTAGACAACTTGACACTTGACTCTACTCTGCAGGAACTGAATCATTATGACATTAAAAATAGCTACATAATAACTATAAGTTAAAGGAAAGGAACTTATCTTGCTTGTTTTACTGATGAAGGAACTGAAGGAGAGAAGGTTATGTTGTCTTATCTAAGAGCGTATGACACAAGAGCCATGATATTTAGGAAAGTTCCCAGAATTTTCTTTTAGTTTAAATTGAAATGAAATTAACAAGATTCTTTCATCTCCTGTCAAATAAAAGATGTACACCACAATTCCAGGAAGACTATGCCCATCACACCTCCTTTATAAGGAGATTAGTCTTTTTTGGATAGAAATTTAAAAAGTCTAAATAGGATCGAGGCAATTATTAGCAAATTAGGGTGGTAAAATCATTCCATAAGGGAGTTAAAAGACATGTGCAGTAGGAAAGGTATAAAAAGTGTCAATAGCTCTTAATGCTTTCCATTTGTCTGGGGTGAAATTTTCAAATAGTGAAGACACTTAAAAATTAAAACTGGAAAAATAAATTACTAACAGATAGTATAAGTTTTTGAATGGTAGAGTTTATAAACTAGATTTAATTTCCAGTGATAAGCGATCAATGACAGACTTGACTTTTAATCTCATCATCGTACATTTTTGTATAATTGTGTACTTGTATACTTTTTATATTAGTATACTTTGTATACTAAGAATCACTGATTGTAGAAGGTCCTAGGCATTTTAATACTTTTAAGTATAGCTGATATTTTCTAGACAGCCCAGCAATGATGTACCTTTCTCTGTCTTATTATTACTGTTTTCAAACCATTTTTAAAGTAATTTCTATGTCCCTTAATTTGTGTTTCAGTAGCATGCCAATCAAGCATACATATTTCAATCACTAGGTTTTTATATTGGAATGAAAAAACTAACTTGGTTCAATAGGGTAATAAGGCTATTACACTGTTAATTCTTCTTTGAAAACTAAAAAAAAAGTAACATGTAACTCCCAGGACTACAATTAGTTGACAAGCACATAGTGATAGAATGTATTATCTGGCTTTTTGAGTTAATTTATATTGATCCCACTAAATGTCAGTTGGAATTGCTGTCGCAAAACCACCTTCCTCAAACTGTTGATGAATGTTATATGAAAATATCTAGAAATGACTATTTAAGAATTAAATAAAAATTCAGCAACTTTCAAATCAAAAAATTTTCATATGTCACATGCATCACAATAATTTAAGCTAATCCAAGTATATCCACATGCATCAGAAAAAAAGAGAAATGCTGATATGTTTGATTTAGAGGAGTATAACTAGTAACTATGAAAAATGATTCCAAGCTGAACTCTATACTTTTTCTGATTTTATACAAAGAATGATTTTTAAGACTTAAAGTTTGTCCAAAAATGTCAGAGACCTTGGGGCCAGAGAGATAGGACATTTTGTCAGGCACTTGCTTTCCATGCGGCCAACCTATATTCAATTACCAACATCACACATGATCCCTTGAGCCTGCCAAAATTTATTCCTAAGTGCAGATCCAGCAGTAACCCCTTACTACTGTCTGATATGGCAAAAAGTGAAAAAAAGAAAAAATAGAATTCTTATAAAGGTATGGTGTCATTGTTATAAACAGTCATATTTCTAAAACTTTCCAAATTTTAACATATAATACATATTTTATTAATATAGTTTATTATATATCTTATATATTATATCCTCATGTGTGATCATGAAGGACTGTATGCATTTATTTTTTAACCCATATATATTTTTTTTTAATTTTAAATTTTTTTGATTTTGTTTTTTGGGTCAATCCGGCAGCAATCAGAGGTTACTCCTGGCTCTATGCTCAGAAATCGCTCCTGGCAGGCTCAGGGAACCCTATGGGATGCCGGGATTTGAACCACCGACCTTCTGATTGCAAGGCAAATGCCTTACCTCCATACTATCTCTCCGGCCACTTTAACCCATATATTATATGTGTTAAAGTAACTCTGGCACAGAGTAAGGACAAAGATACATAACTTTTATGGATTGAAGGATAGTACAGCAATTAAATATTATGTTTACTTTTTATACTTGCCTTGCATTATATCAACCCTGGTGAATCTCTGGTACCAAGAAAATATTTATTTTTATAAACATAGTTTACTTTTTATTTCCGCAAGTGTTATCCTGAAGAAATGTTTGCATTTATTTTTTAAAATAATATCTTTTTTAAGCACCATGATTACAAACATGTTTGTTGTTGAGTTTCAGTCATAAAAAGAACCTCGTTCACCAGTGCAACATGCCCACCACTAATGCCACCCCCAACTCTCTCCTCTCCCACCCCCTGTTTTAATTCGAGACAGGCATTATACTTCTCTGACTCATTAAGATTGTCATGGTACTGGGGCCGGGCGGTGGCGCTCGAGGTAAGGTGCCTGCCTTACCTGCGCTAGCCTAGGAGACAGACCGCGGTTCGATCCCCCGGCGTCCCATATGGTCCCCCAAGCCAGGAGCGACTTCTGAGCGCATAGCCAGGAGTAACCCCTGAGCGTCACCGGGTGTGGCCCAAAAACCAAAAAAAAAAAAAAAAAAAAAAGATTGTCATGGTAGTTTTAAATGTAGTTATTTCTCTAACTGCACTCACTACTCTTTGTGATCAGCTTCATATCGCGAGCCAGTCCTTCCAGCCCTCATCTCTATTGTCTCTGGGTATTATTACAATAATGTCTTTTCCTTTTGGTTTTTGGGCCACATCAGGTGATACTCAGGGGTTATTCGTGGCTATGTGCTCAGAAATCACTCCTGGCTTGGGAGACCATATGGGAGGCTGGAGGATTGAACTGCTGTGTCCTGTCCTGGGATAGTGCGCACAAGGCAAACACCTTAAATCTTGTGCCACTGCTCTGGCCACATTGTCTTTTTTTTTTTAAACCCATAGATGAGTGAGACTGTTCTGTGTCTATCTCTCTCCCTCTGACTTATTTCACTTAACATAATAGTTTCCATATTCATCCATGTATAGGAAAATTTCATTATTATATCTCTCCTAAAGGCTGCATAATATTCCATTGTGTATATGTACCACAGTTTATTTTTTAGCCATTCATCTGTTGAAGGAAATCTTGGTTGTTTACAGATTCTGGCTATTATAAATAGTGCTGAAATTAATATAGGTGTTCAGAAGTTATTTTTGTAGTGTTTTCTTTTTGTTGTTGTTGTTCCTAGGGTATATCCCTAGAAGTGGTATAGCCGGATATATGGGAGCTTTATTACCAGTTTTTTGAGAAATTTCTTTTTTTAATTCATATATTATAAGCATTAAAACAAGTTTGGCATAGAGTAAGTTCAAACTATATCATTTTTATGACTTGAAGGATAGTACAGCAGTTAAATATTAAGTTTACTTTTTATACTTGCCTTGCATACTTTCAAACCTGATGAATCTCTGGTACCCAAAATGGTCCCCTGAGCTTCTTCAAAAGTGACATCTGAGCACAGAGACCTGAGTAAGCCCTGAGTACATCTAGTATTTCCCTGAGCTCCACTCCACAACATATAGAAATATATTTGTCAATTGAAACTAAATTACATCCTTATTTACCATTTTAGAAAATGGGGATGTGGTAGTATTGCAGAGCATATGGTCTTGCTCTATGAGACCATAGCTTTATTCTAGCTCTTCTAAATCATTTACATTTTGCAACTGACTTCTTAAAAATAAGGTTTACTGGGGGTCTATTTAATGAGGATTCAAGTATTGTCAATAACTGTGTTATATCACTGGCACTAAAGTTCCCCACAATTATAGGGTATAACCATAGTGGCTTCAAACACTGCTAGGTGGGTTCCCCAAACAAACAATGGAAAAAAACACAAATCCAAGGGTATAGTATATATATCATTGATGGATTACTTTCTCATTTATTTATTTATTTATTTATTCATTTAGTTAGTTAGTTAGTTTAGTGATTTAGTTATTTTAATTTTTTTAGTTAGTTTAGATTTTTCTGGGCCACATCTGGTGGAGTTCAGGGTTTACTCCTGGCTCTGCACTCAGATATCGCTCCTGGCAGGCTCAGGAGACCATATGGGATGCCAGGAATTGAACCTGGATCCATCCTGGGTTGGCCTCATGCAAGGCAAACACCCTACTGGTGTGCTATCTCTTTGGTCTCAACTTTCTCCTTTATAAAAATTTTATTTACTTAGCTGGAGCAATAGCTCATGGAAATGAATGTAATGTGGTTGCTCTTTATGTCATGTAGAAATTAATTTCAAATAGGGTAAATAAAATACTAGTCCTGAAGCCATAAAATGGCATAAGAGAAAGCAAAGCAGAGCTGTACTATGCTCTGTACTCCTTCCATGCTGGATTCAGTAGTGAATTTGGATCTTTAAATTTTATTGACAAAAAAAAATTCATTGACAAAGAAAGGAAAAGTAAGAATAAATAAACAACCTGGACTTTGTATTTTAGGGTTTTTTTTTTATGGGACCACACCTTGTTCTGCTCATGGTTTATTCCTGACTCTGCACTCAAAATTTATTCCCAGGGCACAGAGCAATAGCACGGTGGTTAGGGCCTTTGATTTGCACATGACCAACCCGGGTTCGATTACCAGCTTCCCATATGTTCACACAAGCCTGCCAGGAATAATTTCTGAGTGCAGAGCCAGGAGCAACCCTGAGAACTGCTGGGTGTGACCCCAAAACCAGAAAAAATGTTTATTTAATGCTTCTATATTTACAAAGGGTAGTATCAAAATAAAATCCAGATTCTTCACACACAATTGGCATATACTAAAGTATACCAACCACAGACGACATTGTCTCTAATTTTAATCATTTTCAAATATATAGCAGAATATTTTCAGTAGTCACTATGGCATTTAGGGAACTTATTTTTAATCAAAGTTTACATTTTGGTTAAAAGTATTCATGCTGTTAACCTACACTTAACTTTTACATTCACTAAATCTATTTTATTTAACTGTCATATTTCTGCTAGTTTGATTTTAGGTTCCATATATAAATCAGATCACATATTATTTTTAAGTATATTCACTTAAAATGCCCTCAATTTTTTATGTATTTACAAATGAAAATAGTTCCTTTCACTTCTGAATACTATTTCAGTATATTTATGCAAAGATATTACATTTCCTTTACATTCGTCCCTTAATGAACTTCTAGGTCATTTATATATTGGGGCTATTGTAGGACATGAACTTGTGAATGCACACATAGATTATTTTGAATTAGTGTTTCCATTTCCTTCAGGGAAATACTCAGAAGCATAATGGCTGCGTTATATGGTAGTTTCATTTAATTCAAATTTAATTTTGTTTTGTCCTTTTGTAAGGAGGTTTCCAAGCCATATTTGGGAGGTAGGAGCCCCAAGGACACCGTGGGCAGTATTCAACCTAGTTGTGTGGACATAATGACTCTGTGCATGGGCACATAAGTATTGTAGTACTGTCTCTCATGATTCAAGAAGAAATGAGAGCCACAACTGGCGGTGTTCTGAGCATCAAGAGCTGCCAGAGATTAACCAGACACCTGACTCATGCCTCAGTCTGTTGAGCTGACTCACTTCTCTGGAAGCTTCCATTGCAATATGTTGAGGAACTTCTCCATCATTTCCAAACTATGTACTAAATTCCATTTTAACTCTACAGTTATCAAGGGTTTGCTTTTCATCAGATCCTCACCAATACATGTTATTTTAAGGGCTTTTGTAATAATCATTCTGGAAACAGGGAGTTAGTATATGTAGAAAGTATAGCACTTGTCTTTCATGCTGAATTTATTTTTGATTCTATGTAGAAGAGAAATATAAGCTGCACCTTATAAATATATATAAATATATACATATAAGCTGGTTCAAAGCCCAGGCACCACCATTGGTCTTCTGAGCACCCTCAGTAATCACTCTTAAGAATATTCCCCGATCACTGATGGGTATCCCCCAACCAAGAGCAAATGTTAATCCTAACAGCTGTGAAATGATTTTGGTTTTAATTTACCAGTCAATTTCTTTCATGTTATCTTTGTTTTGGTTCAAAACTATGAAATATTTCATAGGGAGTTTAAAGGAAAATATAAAGTAAGTCTAAGGCATGCCATAAGAATATTTTAATGACCATAATTCTCATAAATTATGTTTTCTAATGTTTCAAATTATTGATAATGTTGCAGGTCATACCTGAATGGGGCTAGATGATGGTGGGATGGAGGATGAGGTCTTTCTCCTCCAGCTCGGACCAGGCATCTGCCAGCCTGTTTAGCCGGCGGGTCTGAGGGTTCAGGATAGGGGCATGTAGAAAACTCACAGGCAGTCAGGCTTCAGGCGATACCAACTTTATTCAGTGGATAATGCTGAAGAAAAGCCCCAGCCTTCCCCAGACCCTTGCTTTTATGGACAAGAATCAGGTATCACCCTAGGGTGGGAGCCAAATATCAAGTAAGGATCAGTAAGATAATAATCTTATGGAAATGTTTTCATATATAACTGATACCTCCCCACACTTCCATTTTTCATCTCCTCTGACAAAGTTAGAGGTGTTCAGTATGTGATGTATATCTTTTCCTTGATAATTTCTATGTTTGACTATATATATATATAATAACATACATTATCATTTATGATTGCACTAAATGTATTGAATTACTTTTGTTACTTTTATTTTATTTCAAATTATTTTGATTTAAAATACTATTAGTTGGTTTATAATATTATTACAATATTGCATTTTAAAAACAAAAATATATTATTATTATCATGCTATATTTATAATGTTTTTCAGGTACAAAATTTCAACACCACATCCATCACCAGTGTAACCACTTCTGTCTCCTGAGGAACTCACCCTTTCCCACTTACCTATCAACTAAATGGTATGGTTCAGTTCCCTTATTGTCTTTGGATCTTGGCTGCTGCCTCACTGTGTATCTTTTAATAGCACATATGAGAAAGAACATTCTATATCTATATTTCATTCTAACTTCACTCAGCCTTATATTCTAGTTTCATCCATACAAATTGCATGATTTTGTTATTTCTCAGTGCTACATAATATTCCACTGTGTACTGCAATGTTAGGGCCAAACAAAACCTCAACTAGAGAGGTTTAGAAATTGGGTTTGATTGAGGGAGAGGCAAAGCATGGAGGCCACAGACCTTACAGCCAACACCCTAGGCCAAGAGAGGGAGAGAGTAAGCTAAGGATGGGACCAGGTCAGAAAGTCAGTTGGGAAGAGGTCCAGAGGAATGGGAACAATCAGAATAGCAGAAAAGGCAACAGAAGCAGAGAATCCAGCAGTTTCTTCAGCAGTTAGGCAGTAACCATCTAGAAGGAGCAGTTGACAGAAATAGCTTCCTGTACCCTACTTTGGACTTCAGCTCCAAAAAGACAATTTCAAGGAGCCCCTCTTAACTGACTTATTCACGCTTATAAGTACAAACCAGGGGCCCTGCGTCTGAGTCTGTGATTCCTTAGGCTGCAACATCTTGATCATTTTTTATTTTTACTAAGGCATTATGCTTCTTAGATTATGTATCTGTACACATACATGTATATATAGATTTATGTGTATCAATTTATATATTAAGTAGTATCTATTGCTCAATCCTTAACTATTATTTTTCCAGTGGATAGAAGGATTAATCAACATATTCCATAACTTTAGTGCTTTTGTGTTTATTTTTGTACAGTAGTCCAGTGATGAAATATTCATTTAATTTATAAAGAAATATATTGTCCCTACCAACAATGCTACTGAGTACATTATTCTACATACACAATAGTATTTTAATGCAGTGGTTCCTAAGTGGCAGTGATATTGTCCCCAAGGAAATATTATTGTTTGGAGGCTATTTAATTCATCATGATCTGAATGTTGCTATGATTTTGCATCTTTTCGAAAGAGGTCAGGAGCATTTTATCATATATAAGCAACTCTGCACAATAAAGGTTTAGGAACATCAACATACCAGCAATGTACATGTCAGAGACTCCTTCTGAGGGTCCAGAATGATAAGTTGTTTAGGGTTCTTGCCTTCCAAGCAGAATTCCCTTTTGGTTGATTCCCCAGCATCACATATGTCCCCTGAACCCACCAGGAGTGAACTCTGAATACAAAGTCAAGAGTTAACCCTGAACACATCCAGATGTGTCCCACAAACAAAACAAACAACAACCTCCTTTTGTAGTTTATATACCTGTGAATGAAAATTCTGGTTTATGTTACATAAGCATTTTAATCTGTACCAAGCAGTTATCTCAATGTGCATAGTTACTTAAAAAGGTCCAGCTTACAATATGAAGCTCATCACAAAGAGTGGTGAGTGCAGTTAGAGAAATAACTACACTGAGAACTATCATAACAATGTGAATGAATGATGGAAGTAGAAAACCTGCATAGAGTACAGGCAGGGGTGGGGTGGGGAGGAGGGAGATTTGGGACATTGGTGATGGGAATGTTGCACTGGTGAAGGGGGGTGTTCTTTACATGACTGAATCTCAACTACAACCTTATTTGTAATCAAGGTGCTTACATAAAGATATTAAAAAAGAAAGGATATGTATACACCCATGCTCATTACATCATTTATTACAGAAGCCAAGATACAGCAGCAATCCAAATGTCTCACTACATATAAGTATAAAGAAAATGTGGTATGATGGAATACTATTCAGCTCTGAGAAAAAGCAAAATCACTTCATTTGTGCAACATAGCACTTGAGGATATCATGCTAAGTGAAATCATTCAAAAGAAAAGAAAGATATACTATTATCTCTTGTGTGAGATTTAAAAATATACATCAAGCTAGCAACAAAAGTCAAAAAGCAACATAATGGTAAGTAATGGGATCCACACAATTCATTTGGAGCTGATGGGAGGAAGGGATATTGGAGTCATTGGGGAGGTATATGAACTCACTGATGATGGGTTTGGTGTTGGACTCATTAATAGTGTGTAAAACATGGAATTGCAATACAATTTTTAAAGAATAAAAAAGTCTACACCAGAGCCAGAGAGATAGCACAGCGGTAGGACATTTGCCTTGCACTCAGCCAACCCAGGAGGGACCTGGGACAATTTCCAGCATTCCATATGTTCCCCCGAGGCTGCCAGGAATGACTTCTGAGCATAGAGCCAGGAGTAGTTCCTGAGCACGACTGGGTGTGGATCCTCCAAAAGCCTACACCAATTTTAATAATAGTAGTCATAAAACTTCAAGATAATTATACATTATAACTGATGATCTATCTATTACTAATTATTAATGATTTTATATTATTTTATGCTATAGTATTGCATACTATATTGTTACTAATGAGAGGAGGGAGATTTGGGACATTGGTGATGGGAATGTTGCACTGGTGAAGGGGGGTATTCTTTACATGACTGAACCCCAACCACAATCATCTTTGTAATCAAGGTGTTTAAATAAAGATATTAATTAAAAATTAATTTCATCATTTGAATGTCTTTTATTAAATGTTTATAACTTTTTTCTTTTTGCAATTTTACCATTTTATACTTCATGCATCATTTATTTATTGATGCATAAAGGTTCTTAATATATAACTAATACTGTGAATTTTAGTTATAATGAACTAAAATATACTAATTTCTTCTTTGATGTTGATGGTGTGTCTTTTGTGTGCCTTACTTATAAAACAATTCAAATTTTACATATAGTCTTACATATTGTATTACAGAACTTGTATATTTGAAATGATGATTTCAGTATTTAGTTTCTTAATGCAACCAAAATTGTTTTTTTACCATTCATTTTCAGCATTCTTTTGATAAATGGAATCCTGAGAACTATTTTCTGAATAGTCAATGATTTTCCCTTGATCAGCAAAAGCAGTTCTTGCATAAATCAGATGCCTTCATAAGAGTGAGTTAATTCATAAGATCTATATTTAATGACCTTAACCTGCCTATTCATATTCCAAATTTCAGTTTTAATTAATATACTCATAATTTGCTATATTAGTGTCCAAGATGTTTAGTTAGTAACTTTAACCTGCCTATCCATATTCCAAATTTCATTCTTGATTAATATACTTACATTAATTCTTAATTTATAAACAATTATATATTTTATTCTTTCTATTTAAGAATAATTTTACTATTGTGTCTGTTTTTCCATTTATATAAATCTAAAATCTTTTTTACAGATCCATAAAATATCTGTTAGATAATTGATCAATTTAAAAATAATTTATGTCTTAAACTAAATTTTCTACATTTATCTTAGTGTTCATAAGCACTTTTAATAATAGTATTACTTTTTCTTGACTTTATTATAACAACAAAATTTACAAAGTAGTTCTTAATACAGTCATTTCAGAAATTAAATATTCAACATTAATACTACCACCAGTGTGACCTTCCCTTCACCAGGGCCCCCAATCTCCCACTAATCATCATAGCCAACCTCCCTGGAGAAACACACAAATTTGCTTTATATTACTTGTTATAACACAAACAGACATGGAATTATCAAAACTTAGATCAACACATGGACATTTAAAATCATTGTTATATGTCTCCATGATATCTCTGTCATCAGTGTCTAAGGATTTACTGGACTGTGGTTGGTGCTAGTTGGGGCTTCTGTGCCACTGGTTAGGCTCACTGAACTTGGTAGATTTATATGTAAAGATCCCATCAGATTTCGTATATTACTGGACTGATGCTACCATAAGATACTGAGGTGTTGCATAGTCACAGGTGGCCCCGTGGTCAGTGATTTATAGATCTAAAATTAATTTGGTGGCTTTTTACAGTTTTTAAGGTTAAGTTGTGAATCTTGACCATTTATGTTGGAGTGTGTGTGTGTGTGGGGGGGTGTTGGGCTGTTGTAGTTCATGCAAAAAGGGAAAACTTCTCCCTTTTCTGAGAATGCAACAGAGGTATCAGTCTAGACTAAACCACCTGGAAAGTATCAATGGTGATAAGAAAATTATTAGGGATCTTGGTGAGGAGCTGGCTGTTTTTCTGCCTATTGTTATTATTATTTTTAAATAAGACCTTACAATTTATTTTGTAACTTTTTAAAGAAGCTTAACTTCACTATTTCTATCCTAAATATGTACTTATATTTAGCATGAGGAACACAATCAGAGGTGGTCAGGGATTATTCTTGGCCCATCTTTCAAGGATAAATCTCTGCAGGGCTCAAGAGGCACAGGTCAATGTGTGCAAGGCAAGCTCTTTTCTTATTTTACTATTTCATTTACCTAGTTAACGTATTTTTAAGTTAAAATTTTTATTGATGTTGATATAAGGAGTTTCAATTTATTTTATATTAAACACATTTATATCAAGTGTACAATTTCATTAATCTGAATTTTATTCACATAACTTTTGATTTCTGTTTCTGTTTTATAGATATATGTTCTACTTCTTTAGTTCCTATTTTTATGCTTTTTACTATTAATTTTTTCTTATTCCTTGCATTAGATTTAGAGCACAGTTCAAACTAGTTTAACTTTCTGGCACATATTTATTATTATGAGATAATTTCTCTAAAATTCCACCTCAAACATTTTGTTGTGAATATTTTTGTAGTTTTGGAAACAGACATTTATATGCTCATGGTTTATGCTGGCTTTGTACTAAGGGACAATTCCTGGTGGTACTCAGAAACCATATGTAGTACTTAGAATCAAAGTCCAGTGAATGCAAAGCATGACTTACACGCTGTTCTCTTTGGATCAATAATTTTTACTCAATTTATATACTATTTTTTTTGTTTTTTGGGCCACACCCAGTAACGCTCAGGGGTTACTCCTGGCTGTGTGCTCAGAAGTTGCTGCTGGCTTGGGGACCATATGGGACACTGGAGGATTGAACCACGGTCCGTCCAAGGCTAGCGCAGGCAAGGCAGGCACCTTACCTTTAGCGCCACCGCCCAGCCCCTCAATTTATATACTTATTATTTATTTATGTATTTATTTAGGTTTGGGGGCCACACCCAGCAATATTCAGGGCTTACTCCTGGCTCTGTGCTGAGGATTATTCTTGACAGTGCATAAAGTACCATATCAGGTACTTGGGATGAAACCTGGGTGAGTTCATACCTCTAGATAACATATATTTTTAAGTATATTATTTTCGGGTAGCATTGTAAATGGAGTTATTCTTAATTTGTTTTGTATTGTTTATTTTTATGAATAAAAATAAAACTAGGGATCAGAGCGATAGTACAAAATGATTTCTTAGCGCAGAGCTAGGAGTAACCTAAAAGCCATCAGATGTGACCCCAAAAACAAAAACCCAAAACAAACCAAGAAAAATATGCTACACTTTCAATACTTATTCTTTGTTAAATTTGCTTATTATCTCTGATAATTCCCTTTTAATGGAATGCATTTGGATTATTAGGGCTTTCTGTATTAGAGATTTTCTTTTGATGTAAGATGCTCTTAATCTATTTTTTATCTTGTCCATTCTATCTGGTTACAACCTTTATAAAAAAATGAAAAATGTAGAAATCTTTGTCGCATTCCTAATTTTAATATGAAAATATTTTAAATAAAATCTTTATGTAAGCACCATGATTACAAGCATGATTATAGTTGGGTTTCAGTCATAAACAGAATACCCTCCTTCACCAGTGCAACATTCCCACCACCAATGACCCCCCTCCTCTCCTACCCCTGTCTTTATTCTAGACAGGCATCCTACTTCTCCCACTCATTAATATTGTCATGCTAATTGTTAGTGTAGTTATTTCTCTAACTGCACTCACCACTCTTTGTGGTGAGCTTCATATTGTGAGCCAGTCTGCTTGGCCCTTGTCTTTATTGTCTCTGGGCATTATTACAATAATGTCTTTTGTTTTTCTTAAAATCCGTAGATGAATGAGATTATTCTGTGTCTATCTTTCTCCCTCTGACTTATTTCACACAGCATAATAGATTCCATGTACAGCCATACATAGGAAAATTTCATGACTTCATCTCTCCATTGTGTATATGTACCACAGTTTCTTTAGCCATTCATCCTTTGAAGGGCACCTTGGTTGTTTCCAGAGTCTAGCTATTGTAAATATTGCTACAATAAATATAGGAGTGAGGAAGGGATTTTTGAATTGTATTTTTGTGTTCCTAGGGTATATCCCTAGGAGAGGTATAGCTGGATCAAATGGAAGCTCAATTTTCATTTTTTTGAGAAATCTCCATATTGTTTTCCATAAAGACTGAACTAGACAGCATTTCCACCAGCAGTGAATAAGAGTTCTTTCTCCTCACATCCCTGCCAGAACTGATTGTTCTTGTTCATTGTGATGTGTGCCAGTCTCTGAAGCATGAGATGGTACCTCATTGTTGTTTTGATTTGCATCTCCCTGATGATTAGTGATGTAGTGCATTTTTGTTTTGGTTTGGTTTTGGATTTTGTGCCACACCGAGTGACGCTCAGGGGTTATTCCTGCTATGCACTCAGAAATCGCTCCTGGCTTGGGGGACCATATGAGGACACATATGGGATCAAATCGTGGTCTATCCTAGGTTAGCATGTGCAAGGAGATGCCCTACCACTTGTGACACTGCTCTGGCCCGATTTTTTTTCATGTGTCTTTTGACCATTTGCATTTATTCTTTCAGAAAGTGTCTGTTCATTACTTCTCCCCATTTTTGATGGGGTTATATGCTATTTTCTTGTTAAGTTCTGTCAGTAGCTTGTTTATTTTTGATATTAGCCCCATGTCTGATGGGTATTGGGTGAATAGTTTATCCCATTCTGTGGATGGCCTTTGTATTCTAGGCACTATTTCCTTTGAGGTGCAGAAGCTTCTCTGCTTAATATATTCCTATCTATTTATCTCTTCTTTCACTTGTTTGGAGAGTGCTGGAGGAAAATCATTTAAGCATTTAAAGATCTCGAGTGGCCATGTTAATATCAGATGACACAAACCTTAGACTCAGAAAAGTTGTAAAGGACAAAGATGGACATTTTGTACTAATCAAGGAATATGTAAAACAGGAAGAAATCACACTCCTAAACATATACGCACCCAATGAGGGACCAGTAAATATTTAATACATTTGTTGACAAATCTGAAAGAAGTTATCAATAGCAATACAATAATTGTGGAAGACCTCAACACTGCCCTGTCACCCCTTGATAGGTCAACCAGACTGAAAACCAACAAAAAATACTAGTTCTGAAAAGAGAGATGTAAAAAGTATATATACTATATATAGGGTTCTACATCCACCCAAATATGGATAGATATTCTTCTCCAATGCACATGTGCCATTCTCCATTATAGCCTATATGCTGGCCCATAAAACATGCTTCCATAAAATCAAGAGAACAGAAATCGTGCGGACTACCTTTGCTGCTTACAAGGTTTTGAAATTACATGTGAACTACAAAGGGACACAGAAGAATAACTTTAACACCTGGAAATTAAACAGCTTAGTACTGAACAACCAGTGGGTCAGAGATAAAATCAAAGAGGAAATCAAAACATTCCTGTAAACAAATGACAATGAATACACAAATTATTAGATTTTATGGGACACAGCAAAAGCGGTACTGAAAGTAAAATGTATAGCTTTGCAAGTACACATCAGGAAGGAGGGGCATACATGGATAGTTTAATGACACAGCTATATAATTAGAAAATTATCAACAAAAGGAACCAAAAATAGGGAAATCTTTTAATGTTACACTATCAAGCATTACATATATGTATTCATATATATCAACTTAAAGAATAACAGCAAATGAATGCAATTAGAATGTATCATCCTGAGTAAACTCAGGATAACAGTGACAGGTACAGAATGAGCTCCTTTATATATTGTATATAAAGAACTAGTAAGGAAATTCCAAGTAGCTTAAGGTAACAGAATTGGATATTTGGTCTATGGAACTGAGTTACTTGTGACAGCAGTATGAGTAGGGTCCTTGTGACATTGGCAGAAAGAAGTTGGGCACTCTGTTGACATGTGTGCTGGAACAATTTATGGATTAAAGTATCATTAACATTAAGTACTATCAATCCAATAGACATGTGGAAAAAATCTAAAAATTAACATAAAATAAAGGACTCCTCCAATCATATTGACACATTGTCCTTTATTGAATCAGTATATGGTTGAATATTGAGTTTTGTCAATTACTTTTCAACACCAATTATAGTGATATTCTTTTTCTTCTTTCTATTAATGTGTATGTTTTTATGTTGAGGACCAGCATGAGTGAACGAACTCAAAACAGGGGTACCACAATAAATCAAAAAATATATAGGGTCTGGAGAGGTGCAGTGGTAGGACACTTGCCTTGCATGTGGCTGATCTATGTCGGATCATGGTTTGATCCCCTGGTATCCCATATGGTTCCCCAATCCAGGAGCAATTTCTAAACGCAGAGCCAGGAGTAACCACTGAGTGTCACAGGGTGTGCCCGCCCCAAAAAAACAATATAAAAGAAAACATCATGACATCAGGAGGCTAACAGTCTTATGAACAGACAGCCCAAATATTCTTATGTACAATATTAATTGCTTAGAAGTAGCAATCACCTGAAGGAGAACAGCATCCTTTGATCAGGTATCTATCTTTTTTTTGTGGGGACACCAGAGGAAGTTCAGAGATTATTTCTGGTTGTGTACCCAGAAATCGTTCTTTGTATAGGTTAAACCTAAGTCACCAAGGCCAGGCAAGATCCCTTACTGCTATACTAACTTTCTGCCCCCAGGTGCATAATTCTATTAATCTATACAGGCTAAGTTTTTACATATCAAAGAAAAGGTGATGAAGAAGTTTCTGGAATATACTCATATCATAGGAATTTTTTCTGAAAGAGGTAGAAGAATTGAGAATGATTACAAAGATTATGAGATACCAAGTAAAGAGCTTTCCAGGAAGTAAGGGTCCCACAAATTACCAATTCAACCCCCTTTCTTGTTTATCTAAATTATCTTATTTTGGGGGGAGGGGTCACACCCGGCTGTGCTCAGGAGTTACTCTGGCTCTATGCTCACAAATTGCTCCTGGCAGGCTCGGGGGACCATATGGGATGGCGGGATTTGAACCACTGTCCTTATGCATGCAAGACAAACGCCCTAACTCCATGCTATCTTTCTGGCCCTGAATTATCTTTTTAACTAAGCTTATCTATTTCATAAATGTGTACATATGCAACATTGGATAACAATTTATTTTTTTCTTGGAACACACCTGGCTTTGCTCAGGGCTTACTCTTGGTTCTGAACTAAGGAATTTCTTCTGGAAGTACACTGGAAAATATGGGATACCAGAAATCTATCCCAGGTAAACTGTGTGCAAAGAAATTGCTCTACTCTCTGTAATATCACTCTAGCTCCATATAACTTAATTTTATATGTAAAACTACCTATGACATACAGTCATTGTAATATACCACTGAATTTAGTTTGATAGTGTTTTGTTTGTACCTCAGAAATCATAAATTATATTGTTTAGTGAACTTTTCTTGCAATGTGTTTTTCTGGGTTTGAAATAAAGATAATGCTAGCCTTATGAAATGGTATAGACGTAGTTATTTCTTTTAATTTTTCAAAGAGTTAAAGAATTGGGTGTTTATTCTTTAAATATCACATAGATATTAAGAAAAGCTATTTATTATGGAATGTAGTTGACAGGGAGTTTTTGATAAGTTGATTATTTGTCAAAATATCTTAAGTTTTTTTTTTTTTTTTGGTTTTTCGGGCCACACCTGTTTGATGCTCAGGGGTTACTCCTGGCTATGCACTCAGAAATTGCCCCTGGTTGGGGGGACAATACAGGAGGCCGGGGGATCGATCTATGGTCCTTTCCTTGGCTAGTGCTTGCAAGGCAGATACCTTACCTCTAGCGCCACCTCGCCGGCCCCAAGATATCTTAAGTTTTATGATTTAATTTTGTTATTCTGTGACTGTGGATTTTCCCAGTATATGTTATCCAATTTATTGACAATGTTTTATATCATTTTATCATAATATTATTTCTGGGTTTTGTTCGTTCGTTTGTTTTTTGGGTCACACCTGTTCAGCTTTCAGTCATTACTCCTGGCTCTGTGCTCAGAAATTGCTCCTGGCTAGCTCGAGGCACCATACGGTATGCTGGTAATCATTAGCTGGGGACTGTCCCATGTCGGCAGAGTGCAAGGAAATGCCTTAACACTGTGGTATCTCTCCAGTCCACAATATTATTTTTGTAAAGTTGAAAATGTCAGCCGTCAGCTGGCCAAAGGCCTCGTGGGCTGACCAGTTAGTCCAGGGGAATGAGATCCCCCCATTCCAGACTGGCTTTCTGGGCCAGGCCTGGCAACTGGGCTCTTGGGGGAGGGGGAAGGAGGGAAACTCCTCCCCTATACATACTGGACCCCTGCAGGGGTGTCTTTTTTTTTTTTTTACTAATACTCATTTTTGAAACAGTGCCCTAGTGACAAATATATACTTTTAAAGCATTATCTAAAAATGTTCTTTATTCTAGACAGTTCCTAGGAAAGGAAATGGAATGCCCAAGATTTGGATGATAATTAACTCACTCTTTATGTGGACGTGACTTTCCATACTGACTCCAAGCCGAAACCATAAACAATTTATCTATATATTGTATATAGCCCATATCATGTATTGCCTCTCCCCCACGCCTGTGTCTCTTCTACCCCCTCATCTCCCAACCCTGATCAGTTATCTTCCCCTAATTTAACCCTCTTTACCCTTAGTTTCTAACTCGGTAGGCACCCAGACTGACCTCCTGCCCCAACAGACCACCATCCAGCTCCTCAGTGATCCCCGATCTCATGCCTCGGCAAAGAACTACAACCAACACGCCTGCTGACTCATGCTTGATGGCCCCTCTCACCCATACCAAATCGTGGACTCTTGCATGATACAGGAATCAGCTTCAGCAAAAACCACAAGCTCAAGGACACTTTATGGTTCCGTAATGCCACAAAATATGTCTCAAACTCCACTCCAAGGCCTGTGATATCAAAAAGTCCCTTGGCTTTCACTCCCCACAATACTATATCAAAAGACCTAATTGGAAGTCTTATATTTCCTATGGAAGCTCAATACCTGTATAATAATGCATCTTAAGATATGTATTTCTACATATATAAGTAGCCTCCTCCACCATTTGTTTTTTTTTTTTTTGAATACTTTTTTTAACTCAGTTTTATTTATTTGTTCTATTTTAATATATACATATTCTCCCTATCCTTACCATTTTTGATGCTGCCTGGTACAAAAAGCCTTGACTGGGATAAAAGCTCAGATCAAAACCAGACCACAGAGACTGTGTGTGCAGCCTGTCATCCTTACCCAGAATAGCATCAGCAACACAGTATGACACCATACGTTTTTGTATGGGCACAGTAAAAAGGGGGAAACTGTAGACACAGAAACAAGATCTTATCTTCTATGGATAAGAACTCACACTTTTTATAATAGAAGCTTGCCTCTCATCCTGAGCATGTGTCATGTGGATACAACGCAATCTCCAGGAGATTGGACAGTGTTAGTCCAATCCCAAACCCCAGATCCCAGAAGTAGAATTGATACAGCTCCGGGCAATAACACCAGGAACTAAGCTCCATTGGGAGATTTATAACACTGCTCTGCCACCAACTTGTGCCAGTTTTGATATGACAACGAGGAAATGACAACTTGACCTAAGACCAGGTCACATCACCTAACACTAAATGGAAATCAGAAGAGGTATCGTCCTTTGAACAGTGAAAAATAAGAGCACCAACAACAGAAAACTGACTTTGACAACCGTGACTGAACAGAACCTACCTTGGGACCAATAAGGAAAGCCCTACCCTAGGCTGTAGCCCAGGACTCTTATAAACAACAACAACAACAACAACAAGATGACTTATTGCAGAGGCCCCACTTGGACAATAGAGACTGAGCAGAAGCTTTGGATCATATCCTAGGCTTCGGCTTAGGGACTGAACAAAAACAAGGAACAATTGTTACAGAGAACTGAACACAACAACAATGCTGGATAGGAACCTCTAGAACCATAAAGACTCTATCCTAGACACTGTCCCATGACCTGCGCAAATACCAAGATCACTAGCTACAGTGGCTTGTTTTTCTCACCCACAATTGAGAGGAAAGTTTCCTGGAACCACAAAAAAGCCTTTGGGATGGGGTAATGAGAATATATGGAGCCAGGGGTTGATTCCATGATGGTATGCTTCAAGGATGGAGAAACCCTGAATCTCTTAGGCCACTGGAATTCCCTTTCTTCTCCAATGCTTACTGTGCCTATGCAAACAAACAAACAACAAACAAACAAACAAAAAACAAATGGGGGAAACGCCAAACCCTGCCACTCCAGCACTGCTTCTTTTTCTTGTTTTGTTTTGATTTGTTAGTTTTTTACTTTATTTTCCTTCTCTTTTTTTCTTCCACTTTTCTCTTTCTTTTTCACTATTGTGGTTATAATTTGGTGTTTTTTTTCTTTGCTGGGTGCATTTTTTCTTTTTTCTTCCATTTTTCTTTCTTTTTTTCCTTTTTCTTCTTTTTTGGTAGTTGTTGCCAAATTTTTTCTTTCTTTTTTCTTATCCTTTTTTATCTCCAATGATGGAGGAATGGATGCTCAATCTATAACAAGCTGTAAAGTGGAGACCAGTTACATTAGCATTCTGGGGGGTAAAGGAGGGAGATATGGGATATCTGCTGGGAACAGGGGTTGAGAGAGGACAGCACTGGTGGTGGGAATACCCCTCATTCATTGACACTATGTACCATAAATGATGCCGTGAAAGATTTGTAATGCACTTTCGTCACAATAAAAATTAAAAGAAAAGAAAGAAAAAGAAAATGTCAGTCTTACAATAATACGTATTTGTTGTGATTCTAATAAGTTAAATCATATTTATTTTATCTATATCATTATAACTATGTGTAGTCTAATTTTGATAATTAAAAATCTAAATTCTGGTTCTATTTTATATTTAAATTATATTTTACCTAATATTTACAATTTTCTTTTTTCTAGTCTTGGATTTTATTTTCTCTTTTTTTTAAATTTGTTTCTTGATGTATTGAGTAGGTCTTAATTCAGTATATGTATTATTTTATTGGTTATTCTTATGGTTTGTTTCTGCATAAATTCTGTTTTATTTTATTTTATTTAGTATTTTTTATTTATTTAAACATCTTGATTACAAATATGATTGTGATTAGGTTTCAGTCATGTAAAGAACACCCCCCTTCACCAGTGCAACATTTCCACCACCAATGTCTCAAATCTCCCTCCATCCCACCCCATCCCCACCTGTACTCTAGACAGGCTTTCCAGTTCCCTCATTCATTCACATGATTATGGTAGTTCTCAGTGTAGTTATTTTTATGTTTTATTTTATATTAATTTGTTTTTTATTTTTAACTTCCCTTGTGATTTCCTTTTTAACCCTTTGTTGAAGAGTATCAAATATTCATATATTTGTGAAATTTTTTAGGATTTATTTCATTATTAGCTTTTCTTTTGAACATAGCATATCTTGGAGTGGATAACCATTATTATTTCTTCCACTATCAGCAACCTGATCTTGGAATACATTTTTTCAAATTAGAAATAACACCTTAATGAGATTTGGCAAATTAATGTGCCTCATATCTTTTCCACCAAAACACAATAGTCTTTTTTTTATCAAATATTTTCTTAATTGTTAGAGTTAGATTCCAAGTTAAAAAATATTTTGAAAATGACAGGTTTTAACTTTAACTAACTTAGTTTTAACTAACTTCCCTGTTAGTGGTGGGCAACCTTTTTTTCAACTGAGCCAAATCTTGCCAAAACCACGATTAAAATTTATTTTGAGAGCTACATTTTAAACCAAAAATACATATGATGGTACACTGTTTTTAGTTTCAGTAAGTTTTTGTTGAGAATCTTATGCATGCAACTACCCACATAGGTTGGGAGGATACAAATAACACAAGTAATAAAACAATAACTTTAGAACAATATTTATCGATAACGTTAAATTCTGTATGTAAAATTTGCCTTACCATGTAGAGAAAATTACATCCTGACAATGACTGACAAAGTCACAAACACTAATGTGAACATTGGCCTTGGTTCTGATCAGAGCTGTGTGGAGCCAGCCACGGGGGCTGCACACAGAGCTAGGAGCAGAGTCCTGACACTTGGAGCAGCCACCCGGCACACAGAAGAGCCACATTAAAAAGTGTAAAGAGCCGCATGTAGCTCACTAGCAGCAGCTTGCCGACCACTGGTCTAGTAGATGGATACTATTTTAGTATTCCTTTATTTCCCATTTCTATGACCAGTACTTTTACTAGTTGTTATTGCTTTTATCTTTCGAGTGAAAAAGAATACTAATAAGAATAGTTTAAAATAGCTAAAAATTCAAACATTCACTAATTACCTTCTGTTGTGTGTCTCAGTCTTTGGTAATTGACATGGCAATCTGCTGATGAGTTTACCTATTAGTTCAGTCATTGTAATGAGTTTCAAGTCATAAATCTTTAAAAATTGCTATTTTAACAACGTTTTACAGATTACACAAGTGAAATGCAGTGATTTGTTTAAAGTCCCTGGTAAGAAATATATGCCTTTGAAATTTGAATCCAGATAGTAAGTCTCCAGTTCTTTTTTTTAATAATTACTTTAGTTTAGCACTGTGGTTACAAAATTGTTCATGATTGTGTTTCAGTCACACAATGTAGTTCACCCTTCATTAGTGCACATTTCCTGCCACCAATGTGTCCGCAGTTTCCGTCACACCCTCTCCATCTTTCCCCTACTTGTCTCTTGGCAGACATTTTACTTAAAATCTCTCTCCCTTTCTATATCTTGTTTTTTTCCCGTTTTTGACATTGTGGTTTGTACTATTGTTAATGACGGTGTATGTTTCATGCATATCATTTATCCCCTCTTAGCACACCATTTCTGTCAAGAGCGATCAGTTCCATCTATCATGTCCATGGTGTTCCCTTCTTTACCCTAACTGCACTGTTTGCTACTTGTGGCAAGCTTCCTACTATGGACTAGTCCTTTTGGCCCTCATATCTATTGTTTCTGGATAGCATTACCAAAATATCTTTATTCTTCATATACCACAGTGAGCATGATTATTTCATTTCTATCCCTTTCACTCTGACTCACTTAACTAAGCATAATAATTTCAATATACATACAAGTATAAACAGATTTCAAGACTTCATTTTTTCCTAATGACTGCATAATATTCCATTGTGTAGATTCTCCAAAGTTTCTTTAGCCATTCATTTCTTCTTGGGCACTTGGGTTATTTCCAGATGCCAGTTATTGTAAATAGTACTATGACAAACATGTCATGTGTGCCAATCTATGTGATGTGAGATGATATTTAATTGATGTTTTGATTTGCATTTCTCTGATCATTAGCGATGTGGACCACTTTTTCATGTACCATTTGGCCATCTTTATTTCTTTTGTGTTTGTTTGTTTTCTTTTTTGGGGGGCCACACCCGTTTGGTGCTCAGGGGTTACATCTGGCTATGCGCTCAGAAATCGCCCCTCGTTTGGGGGGACCATATGGGACGCCGGGGGATCGAACCACGGTCCATCCTACGCTAGTGCTTGCAAGGCAGACACCTTACCTCTAGCGCCACCTTCCCGGCCCCCATCTTTATTTCTTCTTTGAGAAAATATCTGTTCATTTCTTCTCATTTTTGCATGTGGTAGATTTTTTTTCTTGCTAAGTTCTATTAGTTCAAAGTATATCTTAATTATTTACCCATTATCAAGTAGGTACTGTAGAAACAAGTATTTTCTCCCATTTCATGGTCAGTCTTTGTATCCTAGTCACTGTTTCATTTGAGATGAACAAGTTTCTCAGTTTTATGGAGTTCCATTTGTCTATCTTTGCTTCCACTGGCTTGGCCATTAGTGTTTCACTGATGAAGTTACCTTTTGCTTCAATGTCATGGTGTGTTCTGCCTATATTTTCCTCTGTGTACCTTATGGTTTCAGGTCTGATATCAAGGCCTTTAATCAATCTTGATTTGATCTTTGTGCATGGTGTTAAAAAGAGGTATGAGTTAATGTTTTTGCATGTAGTTGACCAGTGTTCCCAATACCTCTTGTTGAAGAGGCTACCTTTGCTTCACTTTGTATTTCTTGCTCCTTTATCAAAGATTAATTGAATGTAAACCTCTGGGTCCGGGTCCAGTGAGGTGGCGCTAGGGATACGGTGTTTGCCTTGCAAGCGCTAGTCAAGGAAGGACCACAGTTCGATTCCCCAGCATCCATATTGTCCCCCCAAGCTGGGGGCAATTTCTGAGTGCTTAGCCAGGAGTAACTCCTGAGCATCAAATGGGTGTGGCCCCAAAAACCAAAATAAAATCTGGATCCATCATCTCTGATTATTCAAGTCTATTCCATTGATCTGATTTGTTCCAATACCATGCTGATTTAATAACACTAGTTTAAAGTACAGTTTAATTTGATAAAAGTGATTACTCGTATCTTCATTTTGCCAAGAACATTTTAGCTACTTATGGGTGTATATTGCTCTATATAAATTTCTAGGGCATCTGATCCATTTCTCTGAAAAATGTCATGGGGATTCTAATAGAGATTGCATTTAAATGTGTACAATGTTTTGGGAAGTATTGTCATTTTAATGATGTCAATCCTATCAATTCATGAGCAAGGTATGTTTCTATTACCTTGTGTCCTCTTTTATTTATGGAAGCAGTATGTTGTAGCTCCTCTGGTTGTCTAGTATAGCATCCTCTATGATCATTTCTATAGAGAAGTGTATTTGATGAAAGTTAATACCAGTAAAAAGTAGCTTTAATTTTTAATTATTTAACTAGAAATTTTTTCTTTGTCATTAAAAAAGAATTTTAGTCTCATTTGAAGAGACTTCATTGATTTGGATATTTTATCTTTGTCATATTTCATATATTATTTTGCTTGGTTGATTTTTTTAATTTGACCTTTGTTAGTCCTTTTAAGAAAAACTTAGGGCTAGAACTTATTTCATCTATTTCTACTTATTTTTAGACATTCTCATTCTGTGGTCAATTAATAGTTTAGTCTTGAAATAACATTTCTTCTAATTGGCATATAAGTCAAGGTTTAATGTCTTTATGTATTGATTTGAGTTATTCATTAAATTTTAGAATAATAACTTTTGAGAAATTAAGAAAATTTCCCTAAAATTAAAACAAATTTTCTGGATTCTCTACTACATACAAGAATAGATTGGAAGCATTTTAAAAAGTATCTAAAGTAGACCATTAAATTCAGTTTTATTGATGTGAGGAGTCAAAACAAAGAATTTAAGACTGCTAAGTCAAAGGTAAAAGAACAAAACAAATGTCACAAAAGTCAAGGAGTATTTGTGGATTTAGTAACTGTATAGCATTTTTAGATTTTAGAGATAACGTAAGCACAACATAGTAAAAAAAAGTCCTTCAAATGCAAGAGTCTGAATGACATTCAGTGGCAAATGGTAGTAGACACATGACAGGAGGGTGTGATGCTGAGGCATTTTGTGTGTGAAACCCTACCATTAGTTGTATTGCAAACCACAGTACCTAAAATTTTAAAAACAACAAAGTTTTCTTTTGAATTAATAGTAGCCCCATATTTTTCCTGATAACAAACTTACAGTAAATTATTTTAAATTCTTTCTAAAATGTTTTGCAGTATAATCCTTAATTAAGTCTGTTAAGTTTTTAAAAAAAAATAGTTGGAAGATAGCTCAAAATTTCATTGGAAAAAAATTCTATATGCCAGTGCTTACTTGCTAAACAATTTAAACACATATTGAAGTCTAACCAAAATAAATATGCATGAACTTACTATAAAAATATGAATGCCTAATCCTTATTCTCCCAGGAATTGATTTTCACCAAGTCTAAGACATGAATAGGGTCATTGACACCTGTAATTAAAAAAGTATGATTGCCTTTGTCATTTGGGCTTTTATAACAAAGTAGTTAAATTCTGGTAGCTTGTCAACAACAGGAGTCATTTTTTTCTTGGCTTCTTAAAATTATATTATACATGCTTACTTTTTAAAATTTTGAGGTACCAGGATTTTAATACTTTTTTTGGTGGTTTTTTTGGGTCACACCCGGCAGTGCTCAGGGGTTTCTCCTAGCTCCATGCTCAGAAATTGCTCCTGGCAGGCAGGGGGGACCATATGGGGTGCCAGGATTCGAAGTGATGACCTTCTGCATGAAAGGCAAATGCCTTACCTCCATGCTATCTCTCTGGCCCCAGGATGTTAATACTTTTAATGGTAGTTTTGCATATACAACATTCCAACACCTCATCCACTACCAGAGTCCCAAAAACTCCTAAAATTTTGCCACCTGAAATAAGCTTAGGTTTTTTGACAAACTTTCTACAGATTGAAAATTTGAAGATTAGCAAAAGATTATTTCATGTTTTAATGTACTGTTGAGTGCCAACTTTCATAGCTGGTACCATCACCTATGTGATCATTTGATAATGGAGTAATAGGGGAACTCTGGTATCTCTTGTTTTTAAGAACATATAATGTACATTCATAAAATGTCTGCCCTTCTGATTAAATTAGCTACAGATGTCTCTACTTCCTAATACAACAAGTCTACAGGATTCCATGATATTAATTTTGGGAAAAGTCAAATATTCAGATCTTTATCTCCTTTCATCTTTTTTCTATAGCTTTTCCAGAGATCTTACACTAAAACAAAGGAATGGCAAAACATACATAAAAGCCCTCTTAGATATGTTTTCCTTTGAAAATCAGCTAATACGGGGCTGGAGAGATAGTACAGCGGTAAGGCATTTGGCTTGCATGTGGAAGGACATTGGTTCGAATCCCGGCATCCCATATGGTCCTCTAAGCCTGCTGGTGGCGATTTCTGAGCATAGTGCCAGGAATAACACCTGAGCATTGCGGATGTGACCCAAAAACCAAAACAAAATCAGCTAATAAAATTATTCTCTGAGTTAGTAAAAGATTAGCAGTTCATTAGGTATTAGCAAGTTTTAAAATATTTTGTGTTTCCGGAAATGTTGAAATTTTGTTTAAATGTAACAAAATTTATATGTAGGGTTAGGTAAGTATCTGCTTTTTTAAAATCACTATTATAACAATGAAAGGTTGATCATCATAGTAATTAAATTTTTCCAACCATAAGTTTTAAATGTCTTAAAGATAGACACTGAGACATTTGCTTATATAAGGCAAAAGAGAAAAAATGAACTACATACAACGGGTGAAATGGATTTTACAGTTAGATGACTGAACAAGAAAGATTGTGTGCTTTGGCTTAGGGTTAAACTATTCTTTTGTTTGTTTCTTTTGTTTTGTTTGGGGGCCAAATCTGGTGGCACTCAGGGGTTACTCCTGACTCTACATTCAGAAATAACTCCTGTCAGGCTTGGGAACCATATGGAATGCCAGGGACTGAACCCTGGTCAGCTTTACCCGATGTTGTATCACTCTGGCTACTGGGTTACAGTCTTCTTGGGACTGACCCTTTTGGAAGAAGTGTTTTTCTACTTTTTAGTATTAGTCATGGGTAGATAATTCCTGAACCTTGGAGATAAATAGAAGATTAACTGAAGTTCAATCAGGTCAACTTAGCAGATATTTTGTCTGTATTGATCAATGGCTACAAACAGATCAGCTAAACAATTATAAAATGACAAATGACACATTATAAAGCGACTAAAGTTTAGCAAATTAGTGCCTTATATATGTCATGTAGTGAAGGGTCATTTTTTATTCTTTATTTTTAGTGATACTTTTTTTTCCTGGAGAGAAAAGGCCCACAACATTTCTCATTTTCAATGTTTTCCAGGTGCACAAGACCCAAGTAAAGGTCTATATTTTCAGAAGTAAACTAAATAATGGCAAATCAGGTAGTGTACTAGTCAACAAACCTCAGTACTTCTAGATTTTTATTAACCAACATTTTACATTAAACCTTATGATCCTAGCACCTAGTACTTGGTAGTCTGACCTGGTGAGTCTTCATTTGACCTTCCTGATTCATTGAAAGTAAGAAGTCTTGATTATCTCCTATTTGCCTTTCTACCTCCATACAAAAATCAGAATTGACCCTGTGGCCATATTTAAGCTTTTTATATGGAGTTTTCATGTACATTTCACCTTAGAGGCTAATATCAAGGGATAATTGAGACACCGTTTTGCAAGATAATTAAGTGATCAGCAACACTTAACAAAATTTTCTCCTGTAAAGACTAAGCTATTAACTGAGACCATTTGGGGACCAGATGTTCAGGCTGTGAACATTGACAATTGACAGAGTTATTTAGTGTAGTTCACCTCTCAAACCTCCTCTTTATATTTTTTAACCCATGCCCCTCAAGTTTAATGCTGCCTGTAAGCATATTCTGCTCTTACCATTGTTGGAAAAAAGATAAATCTTACTATACCTGTCTATATGCATACTGCTGGGAAATAATTAAATTGACACAAGGAAATTAGCAAGAGAAAAATACAAACCTTAATTACGTAGGCAAGGGGCCCATACATAGAAACATTATTCATGATATGGTCATTACAGTGAGCATGCATCACTTTTAGAAGGGGAGTATTAAATCTGAGAAGGATAAACAACAACAACAACACCACAAAAGTTTATAACCTAAGAGAAATAAGTCTGTAGGGCTTTCTATATGTGCATCAAAAACAAACCTTATAAACACTAGTCAGTGTTTATAAAGTTGTTTCTTTCCACTAAGGACCACTGGAAAGAGTATTTATTTCCTATTTTTAAGAAGATATATAATTGACAAAACATCATTCTTGGATCTGCTGTTTTTCAATTACCTTCAATTCAAAATAACCAGCATGCCACTTTGGCACATCCTGGGCAGCCTGTCTTTGGGCCCATCGTGCTGATTATATCAGAATTAGTTTTAGTGACTCACTCCCAAAACAGACTTTCTAGAAAAAAGCTAATCAAGTCACCGTTTATATATATATATATATATATATATATATATATATATATATATATATATATATATATATATAAAATCATTGGCAGCCCTTGACAGTGACTCTCCTGAGTCACCATTTTATGATGGTTGCTTTTTTTTATTTTGTTCATTACTTGCTTCTCTTTTTTCCCCAGAGAAAGTCTAAGAAGTGGTGTTACTTAATGAATAGCAATAGAGTCTGTTAGTGTGTGAGCTGGTCTAAACATTTTCTGTGCCTCATATAATACTGAAAGACCTTACATAAAGGAAGACACATTGTGAAATATGAGTATTTTTATCAAAGCAACTCTAGAAACTTATGGCCAGTAAGAATATATCCTATTGGATTTAGCCAGAGTATTCAGAAGACTTTCCCAAAGGATATTATATGCATTTGTAATTACGTTTGCCTTATGAGAAACCACTATCATGGCTTGTCATGCCTTCCCACAACCCTTTACTTTGTTACATCTCTCACCTCATTCTCACCTCATTTTTTTTCAGTTTTCCAATCACTAGTTTAGATCTACTTTCCTAAATATAACAGATTCTTTCCTGATCATAATGTTTATTTTTTCTTTATTTTCTATTTTTAAGTGATGCTCTCTGCCTGAGATATTTTTGTCTGGGGGCTATATTTCTTCATGATCAGGGGTTATTACTGTGCTCAGGACTCACTTTTGGTGGGCTTGGGGGACCATAGGGCATCCTGGGAATCAAACCTGGGTCAGTCATGTGCTAGACAAATGTCCTACCCACTTTACTAATAACCCAGCCCTGGCCTAAAATATTCTTTACCCAGAAAGCCATTTGGCTATTCTTTCATATGCTTCATGTTTTTGCTTAAATCTTTTTATTGCTTAGAGGTACATTGAAGAGACTGATTGAAAGCTGCATTACTTTGTTCCCATCCTTATAAATTCAATCATCATTTCTTTGCTCCAATTATTAGAGAGAAGCTATCATAGTCAAAGATTTCATTCTTTTTAGTCTATGATTACAAAGAAATTTGTTTTTTTTACAAATCTGCATACATCTGTATCTCAGCACTTGAAAATCATACTCAAGCAGAGAATAATCCTGAGTTATGTGCGAAGACAATAACTTTGTAGCCACACAAAAGATATACTTCCAATATATAATTTAAGGTTATGAATTATAATTAAATATTGTTCCATGATAGAAAACAATTTCTCATGTCTATGCTTATCTTGAACATGATGTGTTTCAGATGAACAATTAATATGACAGTTGTTCTTGTTGGTATCAAATAAGACTCAGAAGCTTGCTAGAATTTTTGTTTAAACTGAAGTTGAAACAATTTTCTGGCAAATATTATTTTCATTACTAGTCACAAAGTTTATGTTTTCTCTAGTTTAGATGTCTTTCTGGCAAAAGGAAAGGATAATACATATGTTTTAATAGGGTCTCCAATAACATTATAAACAAAATTTGCTCCCCTTCCTGTACTCAGCATAGCCATGCTATTCATGGGATAGTTATAACATGCTATAAACACAACTATCTCTTTGCTCACAGCAGCCTCTTCTTTCTAAATTACGTGCTTTTCTTTAAAATAGCTGACTTAAGTCAGAAAACAAATTGTGAAGGAAAGGATTATTTCTACTGGGGAGTTAATGGCATGCAAGCTCCCACTTTGTTTTCACTATCTTGTAGAAAAGACTGATTATATTTGAAGAAAGGTAGTAAATGATTGCTGGAAGGAAAAGGGAGGAAAAATCAATTCGAACTTGTCTCTAAGGAAAAGAATAAATCTGAAAAAACAAATGTTCATTCAGAGTTCCTCGCCCCAAGAGAGAATATGAGAGGAGTCACAGCCGGTTAATTCCGGAGATACTAACCCCACGGAGTGAGAAATTCAGGAGGACCATATTGTTAAGAAGAGACTGAAATAACACTGGGAAAAGTGAACATGGATGCTGTCTGCCTAGGAACTGTTCATTGGAAAGCAGTCTCCAAAGCACAAGAAGTACTAATCTAAGAAAGCACAAACACAGAATGATTAGACACTGATAAAATGAGAAATCACTGTACTGACTGACCTAAGCTAAGGGTGACCACGCATGCCCTTGCTTTGCAAAATTATGAGAGAAAAATTAATAAAGAAAAAGGCAGCCTGAATGGCAGAATTCCTCAAAAGAAAATGTAACAAAATAGATGTAACTGAACTCATCCAGACCAGGGCAAATTATGGTCAGATTTTTGTGATGGATTCTTATTTCAAGGATCATTACAGAAAGATGGTTGTTAGTGGCTTCAATGGCACAGAAGCAGATTAAAGCTGGAACAGGAATAGCTTTCAGCTGAAGGGCAGAGTAAAAAAAGTTTGCAAGAGGAATATCTTCTCACTTCAGAACTAGTCTATGCACAGGAGGGTCTGGTTTGGTAATCCTGGGTATCTCTTTCCCTAGAAAGTAATTTGAAGAGTTTCTCCAAGTTCCTGGAATCAGGAAAAATTCTGAAGAAAATTTGGGATTTCTTTGGAAAATTTAAAATTGGGGAAAAACCTGACATCTCAGGAACTCTTGATTCAATAGAAATAGTTGTGCCACAAAACATTCCCATCTCTTACATTATTTTCAGATAGGGTTAGTATAGCTTCTTGAAATTCAACACTATTTGTCTCCATCAATTATGGCAAATGTGCATTTATTGAGTACAACTCCTATGACTTGATTGGCAGTGAAGACAGATGGGAGAGATATGGAGATAAAGAAAAATTCTCTTCCATCATCGGATTCTTTAGAACTGGGGAAAAATAATTAGGTTTTCATAATGCAAGGAACAGCAAGAAGAATTCGCTACTGTGACATCTGGGTATGCATGTGTGTTGCTGTGTGCTTTCGAATGTGTAGGTGGAGCCAAGGAGTGAGGAGAGAGAAAGGCAAAGAAGTTTCTGCAGAGACTTAAGAATTGACTCTGAAACAGTCCTGAAACAGATGAGATCTAAAGGGTGGACATAATTCATCTCTAGAAAGAAAATGGACAGTCTATTAAAAGGCCCAGAGTTGATCTACTAGCCTTCAGTGGGCATATATTTCCTTATTAAAGGAAGTCAAATTACATGTACCATCAACTAAGTGGACAAAAACTTTGATATTTTCTCAAATGGCAGTTACCCTAAAAAATTGAGATAGGAACTAGGGATTAATATTTTGCGGGGTCCTAAAGCCCCCCGGAGGGGCCCGGCCAGCGGGGAAGCGGCTGGGAGGCTCTTGGACGTCCGCACCTTTATTTGGCTGGGTTAAAAGAACAACCACACCTGTAAAAAATCTGAGAGAGGTTAGTAATGAAGACCTCAGGCGAAATATCCAATCAGAGGTAAAATTTATTGGTCCAGCATCTCTTATATAGAGGAGGAGAAATGGGCAGGTAAAAAGGACATGTCAATCATACTTTTTGGCGCGAAGGTTATAGAACAAAGGCAGTAAAATATTCAGAGGGGAGGGAGACCTTATGTTTCCAAAGTGGGATCTGCAGCCCGCTTATCTGGAGCTAACATCAGTCTGTGAAGGGGCAGGTTTTTGAAGCGTAGCTATTAACTCCGGAAAGAAGCTAAAGGGAGTGGCCTAAATCTGGAACTGGCATTGGGGTGTTCACTTTTCTCTTTGGCTTCAAAGAAAATCTCCTTCAGCTGTGAAATACCTTTCCTGTTAGCTCAAAAGCTTACAGCAAAGTCTGCAGGTAGGCAGCCTTAGGTGAAAGGCGCATAAAAGACAGAAGACAGAAAAATTGATCTTTGACAGGACACTGTCTCCAACAATATTTTAATAAATTAAATATTCAGTGGTCATTTCTAATCACATTATACCAGGTCCTAGAGGCAAAAAGCACTGGAAAAGAGATTTAAAGATTCACTTTTACTTTTATTTTGATTTTATTTTCAAGCCATGCCCAGACACCCTCAGAAGTATCTCTTGGCTCTGCACTCAGGAATTATTCCTGATGAACCTTGGGGAACCATTTGTGATCTTGGGGATTAAATCTAATTGGCCATATGCAAGACAAGTGCTCTACCCACTGTACTATCACTTTAGCCTCAAAGATTCCCTTTTTCACCCTATTTTGTCCAGAATCTGATAGTTGAACCCGATTAGAGACATTTCTGATTGTTTACGAGTCAGCACTCTGGAGCCAGATTGTCTGCATTTGAATTCTGGCTGTACCATTTACCAGCTCTGTGACTCTGACATTCAGCACTATGGTCTGTAAATCACAGATAATAACAGTATCTAGTTCAGAGAGTTGTACTGATTAGTGGCATTCATCTTTGTAGAGCACATAGCATACTGCCTGACATGGTGGGTATTAAATAGATTTGCTTAAACACACACACACACACACACACACATACACTTAATTGTTTACTATGCATGGCTTGAATAATGTTAATATAAACTGAAGTAATCTTTACCATG
This sequence comes from Suncus etruscus, assembly GCF_024139225.1. NCBI lineage: Eukaryota > Metazoa > Chordata > Mammalia > Eulipotyphla > Soricidae > Suncus > Suncus etruscus. Next base: position 81,701,035 of record NC_064868.1, read on the forward strand.
CAACACTTTGTGGATAAAGGCTCCTATCAGTGTGAATGCAAATTTATAGCTCCATATGAATTGAATAAGAGTTACTTTTTTTCCATCATTCTTGAAGAGTGCTAAGTAAATCATTAATCTCTTTGTTTTAACGGCACAACTGGTGCTGCTTAAGTCTTACTTCTGGCTCTGCACTGAGCAATCCCTCCTGGAGGTTACAAGGGACCTTATGGGATCTGAGGATGAAACCCATGTTTACCACTTGCTAAGGAAGTGCCCTACCCATTTACTACTTTCTAAGCCTCTATCTTTTTTTTTGTTTGTTTGTTTTTGTTTTGGGGTCACACCTGGCAGCGCTCAGGGGTTACTCCTGGCTCTATGCTCAGAAATCGCTCCTGGAAGGCTGGGGGGACCATATGGGATGCCGGGATTTGAACCAACGACCTTCTGCATACAAGGCAAATGCTCTACCTCCATGCTATCTCTCTGGCCCCCAAGCCTCTATCTTTTTTTTTGGGGGGGGCACACCCGGCAGTGATCACGGCTTACTCCTGGCTGTCTGCTCAGAAATAGCTCCTGGCAGGCACGGGGGACCATATGGGACACCGGGATTCGAACCAACCACCTTTGGTCCTGGATTGGCTGCTTGCAAGGCAAACGCCACTGTGCTATCTCTCCAGGCCCGCCTCTATCTTTTTAATTCGATTACTACTAAGAAAAGATGGTTTACAAACACTTTAATGCTTTAAATGCTCAACAATATTGCACCACAACCACCACCAACGTGTGCTACCATTGTGGTTGTCTCTGGGTCCCTTTCTCTCCACTCCTGTCCTGTTCTACCCCCTAACATTACCCCTCTAATTAGGTAACCACAGTTGTCAGATTCCAGCATCCCCTCCACTGGACTATGTTCCATAACGTAGAGAACTATGTCATGTATGTGACAATTTCTGAAGGGTCTCATATTATAATGCACTTTAAAAAAGCATCTATAAATTCTGATCAATTGTACTAATTATTAGCCTTAATTGATGAGATAACAGTCTGTCTGTAATGTGCTACTCCATAAGGTTTTAAACGTAGAATTTCCCAGGAGGTATATTTAAAGTATGCATATAATATATAGTTGCCAATTTTGCTTGGCATTTTTCTCATTTATCTCCTTCTCCTTTTATCTTACACTTCCTATATCTCTTGGAGAATAATACAGACAGCAACATACCTTAAGGAGTCAATTTTCAATCTGGTGTGTTTTCTAAATAAAAAAAAGATGGAGTTGTAAGTTATCGTTTTTTGTTCCAATTCAACCTCCTCCCCCCACACAACACAGTGATGCTAGAATTGAACTGTTGTAACTATCTTAAACATATATTATGTAAAACTCAGTCTAATTTTTTTCCATTCCCAATATTCATGCCCGAGTATTGGAGCCATATGTATGAGAATAACGAGATAGCTTCTCCTAGACTTTATCCACATAAGAAGTGTTCTTACAATGCATAATGTAAGATATATTTTAGAATAAGCACTATATATTCTGCTATGTAATGCAATAGTACATAATTAAATTTGCCTTAATTATTTATACTATTTATATATATATATATATATACAACTTCGAAAATAGCAAAAACTATTATAGTGCATTATAACATAGAATATGTTGGACTCCACCAAAAATGTTACCTTAATCTAATTAATCAAGAGCTTTCTGATCAGTAATAATGAGGTAAACTACATGAAAAGAACCCCAATCCTGCCTTTCTCTGAGAAATATTGTCTTAGACTAAAATGATCTTTTTTAATTTTAAATATGTTGTCTATTATTTTTATGACTCTAAGAACTTATCCATTCTATGGAACACCTTGCAATGACTTTTCACTTACGAGGTAAAATGCTGCCAAGTTTCATGAATTTCTTAATAAATCCGATTAGATTACTATATTTATTCAAATGAATTGTGATGTTAGCTATTGTATTTTACTCCATATATTTATGTTCGTTGTAGAGATATAAGAAGCTGACACACTTCCTAAGTAAGTGATCTCATTTTGCTATTTTCCTAATACAACCAATTAAGTTTCAAATATATTCCAATTAATTAATTAATTAATTAATTTCCTATCTGTTGCTGAGACTTTGTTTCCTTGATGGCTTACCATTTGTTCTCAGACTAGAAACCTCACTATGTGCTTCATAAGTCACCATTGGACATTGATTAGTATGCACTCTTACAAACATGTGCAGATAAATTTTGCTCACATGCCCTATGTAATCCTGCTTTGCAGGAATATTGCATTCCTGGTGCATCAACCTAATATGATCTAATTTTCTTTGCATATCATATCAAATCTGCCGTGTGTGGGCCTCCAGGCATGGCAATATGTGTCACCACTCAAGTGTTTGCAAGTCCCCAAAGAAGCTTCATCTTCACACTGAGTCATCTGCCTACTTAAAATCCTCAAAATACATTCATTTTCCTCTGGATTCTAGGGTGGGGGAGGGAACCCATGCATGTCAATCAGTTATTCAGCTATTACTGAATCCAATAAGATGCAGAAGAGATAAAGGTGACCTCTCAATTACAGAGCTCATGATGTCAACAATGTGACCTGATGGTGGATCATGCCAGAGCACAACAACTGGTGTGATCTGGCAGGGAGGGAATGCTTTGCCTCTGACAAGTATCTGGAAAACTTGCCTACACACCACACATGGGCTGACAGACAGGGAGCCATATCAGTGCTTAGCTTCAAAAGTTGTCTAGTCTCTGTGGTAATTTTTGTACTGTGCTAAGTGTCAGTCATTTTATACCAACACCACTTAACCATTAACAAAAATATTATTGGCTCACTCTGTAGATTTCAATCATTTGATGGTGTATTGTGAAAGGCTATTATGAGCAATATATTATATAATATTTATTCCCTTATTCACCATGTTCCATAGAGAACAGAGATAGTGTGGTGTGGAATTATCCCAATTCAGGGGGAATGGTAATGTGTGGAAATTTAAGGAGCAAGTCAATTAAGTTTTTAAGCTGAGGACAGAAATGATGAAGAACAATGCAGGGGAGTGAATGGTGGCATTTTCAGCGGGCACTATGGGAAATGATCGTCAGTACATAATTCTAGCTCAGTTTCTATTCATTTGATATGGTAACTTCTTTCCACTGCTGATAGCTTTGACCACGGTTGATTCAACAGTGCCCATATACACGAAGACTTATATTAAAGTCTTAGGAGAACAGTAAACATTATCAGTCACTGAGAAAGCCTGGAGTGTGCTGATTTCACAGCAAGTAGGCAGCACTTAGTCTCTGTCCCATTAAACTTTAACTAGGTGAAGAGCAAGAGAGAAGAGAAAGATAATTAGGAATTCCAACTAGATAAGCTTGGGGAATTCGCAGGAGAAAAGAAGATCACTTGGGAGGCAAAAAATGTTAAGAGAACAGATTCTTTTATGAAACAGTGCTACTGGAAAAATGAAAAGAAGTGAAAAGCAAAGTCATCGCAGCATGAAGAATATCCTAAGAAAAAAGAATGGGACACATGTATCTCCAAAGTAAATTTAGCTTTTCTGTGAATCATGGAGAAGATATTTAATGTTCTCGGGCACCATGACAAGAAAATTTTACGAGGCTGTTTATGAAACATGTTAATAAAATATGTTAATAGAACATAAAATAATAAAATATTAGCATGTTAATAAAATATTAATATTAACATGTTAACAAAATATGCTAATAAAACATATTGGGTTGAGGGCCACATCTGCCAGCACTCAGGGGTTTCTTCTGGCTATGCACTCAGAAATCACACCTGACAGGCTTGGGGGACCATATGGGGTGCTGGGATAGAACCTGGGTCCATTCAAGGTTGGTAGCATTCAAGGCAAAAGCCTTACTCTCCTTTATCACTCAGAATCTATATTTTAAATATTCCAGATGGCATGTGTTTCAACATCACTAAATCACTGGTAGTTATAATACACAGACATTATATTAATTTATGATAATTTAATATAATATGAAAGAAAGTGCCTTATAGTCAGTTATTTTAGTCACGCACAGTAGTTACTTATTATGGGTATAATGTTATCATGATTTACTTCGCTAGTTCAAATAAGGGGCACTCCCAATTATGCATGCTCTCTGTCTCATAATCTTCCTCAGTTCTATGGATTGATGTTCATACCATCTTTCACCTGCGTTCTGCCCACTTAAGTCCTACTCATTTCTCAGAGCCAAGATCAATGCCAGTTCCTCTGATAACCTTACCCTGATATTCCCAGATCTTTAGATCTGGTATCCATCCCTTTACTAAGATATACTATCACTGTAATTTTATTTTATGTACTTCGGTTCAAGGTGCATGCAGAAGGCAAAGAATTTATGACTATAGCAGGTATCTCCAAACCAAACAGGTTTGTTGAAGGTCAAATAGAGAAGAATTTAGAAGGTTAGTAGCTCTGCCTTGATGGACATACAGATTTGATTTTTATTCCCTTTTGTAGTGAAGGAGAGGCACAATTAAAATAAAGGGTGATATAGGTGGCTATTCCCTGGAATACTCATTCCCTTTACATGCATTCAGGTTTATTTCCTATTTCTTTTGTGGAACTGTCATGGCAAATTCCAGGGCAGAATCATTTAAGGGGCTAGCCCTAATGGAAAGTTAAGGGTAGTTGGGGGTGACATTTCTGCTGATTCCCAGAAGGTTTAGAACCTCCATCCTTAGGATTGCTTAATATTTTTGTAGGAAATGGATGGAATTGGAGCTTGCAAATCTGTTGTAGGTTTTATAGCTTACAGTTACACATGTACAAATGTGCAATTGCATTACAGTTACATTTCTCCTCCTGGAATGTGCAGGAATTTCTCCATCTTGGAGTGAGGGCTATTTTTATGTCCATGTAAATATTACACAAGCATTTGTGTTATCATTTATTGGGCCAGTCTCTATGTTTTTTGTACATAATATTCATAAAGGCTGACTCCTTATTGAATAATAGTATTATGCTGGAAACTCCTTTAACTTTTGTTTACTAAATGATTATATTTAGGTGAAATACTTAGACCCAAAATACAGAATGACATCTGAGATTTCCTACTAATTATTACAGGTTAAATTTCAGAAAGAGATCAAATTCATACATAATGTCACCAATATTAAATAGAAATACCTATATTACTGCAAATATTTAGAACTATCACCTTTCCAAATGCATATTGTAATTTTCTTTTCTAAATTTAAAAAAAATCTCATCTCATTTTTTTTTGTTTTCATGTTGCACAAATACTTTGCTGATACTAAGTGTGAATGTCTGATATTTTAACTTATGCATGACCGTAGCAACACAATTCAGTTAGGCCATATGACACTTTTACCAATACTTGTTTTTTTCTGGTTTGCTTTGGTGAAGATGAAATCAATCTTCCTAAAGCCTTTCTGCATAATTGATAAGATTATACTGAGCATAAAATGTCCTGGCTCATAAAATTTTCTTATTTATTAAGAGTGAAGTTGAAAATTACTTTTATTTTATTTATTTATTACAGTTTCATTAAAAGTTTATTGCATTTCCTTGTTTGTTGAATTAAGCTAAAAATTACTTTTTGCTCACATCTTTACAACTTTAAAAAATGTTACATGGTAAAAGTAAGGTATCTACCACAGATTGTAAGTCAAAATTGATTTTATTTGAAGTAAAGTTTTAAATAAAATACAGTAATTGGAGGAGTACTTAAAAAAATGACTTTCAAAGTATATTGTTATAATATGCTCCAAACTTAAGTACCACAATATAATTGCCTTATATGTCTTTGAACTAACAATACAGAGCATTTTGGGGGATCACACCTGATATTGACCAGGAATTATTCCTGGCTTTGCCCACAGAAAACACTCCTGGTAGTCTCCAAGGACCATATGAGATGCCAGGATTGAATCTGAGTTAGCTATGTGTAAGGCCAGTGTTCTACTCATTTTGTAATTGCTCTGGATTAAACATATACTTTTTTTTTGTTTATTGGGCCACACCCTATGATGCACAGGGTTTACTCCTGACTATGCGCTCATAAATCGCTCCTGTATTGGGGGACCATATGAAATTCCAGGGGATCTAACCGAGGTCTATCTTAAGCTAGTGCAGGCAAGGCAGACTCCTTACCCCTTGCACCACTGCTCTGGCCCCCCAAAACATACAGTTTTAACTCTGCTAGTTCAAATAAGTTATCTGGTTGTTGTTAAAGATTATATAAAGGGCCCGGAGAGATAGCACAGCAGCGTTTGCCTTGCAAGCAGCCGATCCAGGACCAAAGGTGGTTGGTTCGAATCCCGGTGTCCCATATGGTCCCCCGTGCCTGCCAGGAGCTATCTCTGAGCAGACAGCCAGGAGTAACCCCTGAGCACCGCCGGGTGTGACCTAAGAACAAAACAAAACAAAACAAAAAACAAAAAAATTATATAAACCAGGGCCAGAGAGATAGCATGGAGGTAAGGCATTTGCCTTTCATGCAGAAGGTCATTGATTCGAGTACGGGCATCCCATATGGTCCCCTGAGTCTGCCAGGAGCGATTTCTGAGCATAGAGCCAAGAGTAACCCCTGAGTGCTGCTGGGTGTGACCCAAAAACCATATCTATTTGATGAAGCTTAACATTTGCAGGCACATTGAGCACATTTTGTTTCATGTCTTAAAATATGGCAAATGTCTTCACTCATTTAATCAATACATGCTAAATTAAAAATAATAAAATTATATAGCCCTCAATTTTGCCAAAAACCTAGATCTTATTTAAATGTGGGATATATCAAAAGTTTTTTATATTATGAGCTCTAAGAAGGTAAGCACAATGCTTTTAGAGAATGATATTTTCATGTAGGTGATCAGGATATGACATAAAAAATAATCTTTATTATTTAAACATGACGACATAGGAGAGAAACCAATTAAATACATATTTATAGTTGATAATTTTACTTTAAAAAACAAAGGAAGAAAATAAATACCTTCTTTGAACAATGTGTTTGAAGTAAGCTTTTCTGAGCAGAAAATTTCTGATAAAGAAGAGGCAACTATGCATGAAGATAACTAGCAACCATAGTTCAAGTAGAAGAAAGGGCAATTTCAATGTCCTTGGGAAGAGTATATGAGACCAATTAAGAAAACTTCAAGAGTCCAGCATTGTTGAATCAAGGACTCGGAAGGGAAAATGTAATTAAAGTTCGAGGTAACAAAGGGAGCTAGCAATTTAAAAAATTGTAGAGTCTGGAGGTCTTTAGAGTCCCCTAATAATAATGATAGTCTTCTTTGGAAAAGTAAGAATGCAGTTTTGGACAATTACATTTTTTGAATTTTTATTATACTTCTAAGTGTGAGGTGTAGGAAGAAAAAGTAAAATATATAATTATGGAGGGTGGTAAAATCTGAACTAAACATAATAATGTGCTAGTTATCAGAGCAGTGCCGAGGTTATACTTTATATGACCTCGTGGTCTCATCAAGAGAGCTAAGAAAAAGTTTGAAAGAGTGTATATTCATAAATAAATTTATAATATAAGGAGCTGCTCATAAAAATGAGATTTGGGGGCAGTAAAAAAGATAAGGTGAGGTGTATGCATTGAAAGCAGTTGAGCTTGGTTTGAATTTTGTCACTGCACATGGTCCCCTAAGTGTTGGAACACTCTGTGGGGCTGTTCCCTAATTACCTGGCAGATGGAATCCCATAAAGCAACTGTTCTGTGGGGCCTCATAGAACAAATAAATGTTCAGAGGATACTCCTTGAGGCAAAGCTTCAGAGAGTCACTGCTTCAGAACTAGAAAAAAAGCAGCACAAAGAAGGGTAATATCACCTCATAATCAATGGTTTATTTTAGGTTTGCCTCTGAACTAAATCTGCTCTCTTCCAGAGAGCTCTGGTTAAAAGAAAGATTACTAATCAACACTGTCTTGTTCCTGAGGCATTACTAAACACCAAAGTTTATGCTTATCTTCTCCCTGGAGCTTCTGCTCTTGCTGACTATACTTATGTTCTGTCCTGTCACCCTACAGGCATCCCAGTTCCTGTTGTCCTATATTAGCATTGTTGGAATGGAATAAAGTGTATTTGGCCATTATCTTCAAACCTATTCTTTTCTGTTCATCAGATGGGATAGTGCTCTAGACCTGGTCCCACTGGGAGGATGAAAGTTGACACTTTCCATTCAACTGTCAGCAAATCTAAGGCTAAATGTGATCCATGAACACAGATCCAGGGCTAATTCGTGGGCACTGTTATATGGGATTTCTGAAACAAATAAACAAAAAATAGAGTAAGGAGTTATAGAGAGATATCACAGGAAATGATTCTTGCTTTATAAGTGACTGAACCCAGTTCAAAAACTGGCACTACAGGAGGTCCCCTGAGTACCACCAGGAGTGATTCCTGAACATAGAGGCAGAGCAAAACTGGGTGTGATCTAATATCTCCTTTCCCCCCAAAAAAAATACAATGAAAAGTCACAACATATTTGTAAGGAGTTTTAATCTAATAATTGTATATTTAGGGATTTAATTATATCATTATTTTCTATTTAAATTTGTAAGCAATAAGAAACAATTGCAGTGTGTAACAATAGTTAACTCTGGTAGAGTCCTTTAATAGGTTATAATATACTGGTTAAAAACTATGATAATTACATGTTTTATCAAAATGGAAAGTAGTTTATTGTATATGAGTGAAATGGAGAAAAATTAGTTAGACTATATATAATTTAAGTGGAGTAATGCAATTCTGGGGAGGTAATAAAATATCCATAATGTTGAGTTGAAGAATTTAAGAAAAGCATTATCTTAAAAATATCTTATATGATATATATTCATCATCTAGATATTAATATCACCTTTACAATGAAGACTTAAGAATCAGACAGTGTCTAATCTACTAATCCTCACTAATTTTTAGAACATACCTTTGTTGATAAACAAAAGTTGTTCAGAATGTTTATAGTAAGAATACATCAACTCGATTTGCTCATATAACTTCCCTAGCTCTTGCCAAATATTCCTATATTTAATTTTTTTTAAAAAAAAGGCTCAGGGCTGGATTCATAATGCAGTGAGTAGAGCATTTTACTTACATAATGCCTACTTAGGGGTTCAAACCCAGGTATCCTATATGATTCCTTAAGTACTTTCAGGAGTGCAGAACCTGAGCATCACTGGGTCTGGTCCCAAAATAAAAGCAATAAAACAAACAAACAAACAAACAAAAATAATGGATAAGGATTACCATTCAAATTAGATTAGAATCTAATCTGAGCAGTGTGTCAGTTGACCTTAACAAGTCTTGAACATACAGCAGTAAGAGATTTCTTAGTATAGTGTCATCTTTTGTGAATGCCAGGTATCAGAAGAAGAAGATGACGGATCCAGAGAGAACCCTAATATTTTCTTTAATATATCATTGAGTTATTGGAGCTCTTATTGGAGTTCTGCAGTACCTTAGTGAATTTGATTTCCCTTCATCAGATCCAAACTTAAAATAAAAGTCTCAGTATTAAATTTCTAGAAGGGAAATACAACTTGCTATTTTATTAATCATTGTGTCCCCAAAAAGTTATAGGTGCAAAATGTTTCCACAGTTTTTTAAATGAACATTTAGTAAATGCATCCAGATTCCTGAGAACCTGAAACATAAAAGGGTCAAAGCAGCAGTGGTTATTTAAGATCAGTCTTTATCTAACTGCACTTTAAGATCATGAGATCATTTGAAAATCACAGGAGGCTTTGAAACACCCTTCAGAAATAAAAGAGTCAAGTTCCTTTCTAATTGGATAGGATCTAAATATGAGTTTCTTAATATAATTGTTTTAATATTATCCTCAGAAGATTCCAATGTGTACCTCGATTTGAGAGGAAATATTTTGAGTGGTTGACCACGAACACTCATACTTTTCATAAGACTGTGAAGACAGAAGACAGATCTGAGTCCTTAGGATTTTGCGTCCTTATGCCACAGGAGTGGGGTATGCTTTCTGTTCTACAGGGCTGAACTCTTTCTGGGTCCAGAAGTGAAGATGGGAGATTACCAAGAAAAGCCAGAAAAGAAAATTAATTCTAATTACAAGTTTCTAGAGTGGAGTTTATTTGGGGAGAAAGTGTAGGTTAAGGTGACTTGACCTTGCTGTTAATCTAGATCAGCATAAAATGTCATTTGTGGGAAAAGAATGGATTCAAAGTCCAGAAACACAGCAAGGCTTGGTATCTCTATTTTTTTACATTAATATTACCTTTGCTGGGGAAAAGAAAGCATGCTTTTTTATACAATAAACTATTATGATATAAGACTAGGCAATATTACACATAATCACAAATCTCTTCTGATATAAAAATGCTTCAGAATGGTACACATATAATTTAAACTACAATTTCAAGAGATATATCAGGTCACATTCCTACTTAACCGTATCGGAGAAGATATATTATCTGACAAGCCTGGAATAGATTATGAAACGAAACCTTTCAAAAGTCATTGCTGACATTGCAATTCAATTCTTACATTTTATTTCCCTAGAAAGAATGACAGAGACTCAATCTACAGATAAACGTATACCACTTTATTTTGCTTTATCCCAACTTTACGATTGGACAAAAAAAATCCCTCTGGGTTCTTTTGATTATGGATTATTTCTTTAGAATGCCCTCACTGGAAGAGTTTCATGACAAGAAGGTTATTGTGAAGTGACATTTTTGCCCTTTTGAAGTAGGGAAATAACAGTGAAAATAACTTTTATGAGACCTCATGGTAATCTTATTCATTGTGACAGTAGATGAGTATATTCAGAAATAGAAGCATTGTTGCAGCAGTTTTTGTTTTGAAACCATAAGAAAACAAGCCTTTACACTGAAGTGAGACATACAGCTCTTTTTTGAATTGAGCATTTTAAACTACAGCTTTTGAAAATGAGATCTTTAGTCATTTATTTGCAACTGCAATTTAAAATATATATGCATATATAAGATTAGTCCTTCTAAAGATAATTTGGGGGCATTTCTAGTTAAAATCCTCTAATTATAATTTCACAATGCACTGAACTAGAAAGGTTCAGGTTAAGGTCAGTGATTTAATCCAAAGATGGGGCAGGAAGATGTCATTTATTAGAATTTCACATGTAGCTTATAATACATTATACAAAATCAGAACAACTCTTTGTAATGCTATTAATTGGGCCAGTCAAGATCAAATATACTCAAATAAATATAGAAAAATGCTGTGCATCTGCCTCATGCTGTGTCTGCATAAAATAAGTTAAATAGGAATTTGGATAATTTGTATTAGAAAACAATGATGAACATCACTCTTGACTACTTAAGAAATTGGCAGATATTCTAGAAAAACCACAAGTTATTATTTTTTTTAGGAGATTATGATTTCCCAGAGAATTAGTAAAGGACAAATTTGGAACTTTATGTATTTCAAAAGAAATGACAGAGCACACTGATTCAATTCAAAAGGAAAAGTAAATTTCTTGTTGATTTCAGTAAGGCTTTCAATGATCTTTCCCATGATTTTTCTCACTAATGAAATCTAAAACTATGTTAGCTTATTTTGAGTAAAAATGAACTTTGTTACTGAGGTTTCTGGATTAAATTTGGGGGATTATGAAAAATAGTGATCTATGAACCTCGATAATATCAATTACTCTTATTAGCACTCATAAAAAAGGACTTTTCTCTACATCAAGCAGAATTTCCAGCAGAATTAAGCAACGTGGGATTTTTAGCATTCTAGAAGATTTTAATACAATTTTAAATAATTATGATAAATTAGAAAAATCAGTCTAAATAAGATAAAAATGTGTTAAGACATGTGCAAAATAACTCACAATCCAGTAAAAAGAAATTTCAGAGTGCAACTTAATGACTAGATAGAATTTCTAGTATTTCAAAAGGCAGTGTGTCACTGAGTATGCAAGATGAAAATATAATGGCTGAGAAAGAGTTTCCTGGCTTAGTCATAAAAAAGGCAGATTGATTTGAGTAGTTGAGTATTTGAGTAACAGTAGGTGATAATCCTAGAGTGTCCAGAAAAAAATGATATAATAAATTTAAATATGTATACAAGTCACAGAGATAGTACAGTGGGTAAGTTGCTTACTTTGCAGATAGCTTACCTGGGCTAGATACATTATTTGTACCTTGAGGAATAATCTCTGAGCATAGAGTCTGGAGTAAACCTTGACCACACATCATGTGTGGCCAGTCACCCCCAAATCTAAATGTATATTTATAATTTGTATAAGATTAAAAGTCAGGATGTAAGATTGTTAAATGAGATTAGATTTTTTAAAGGAAGTGCAGTTAATAACTTTAATATAACAAAAGTTTTGTTTATTATAATTTACATATTTTAGAACTTGTTTTGAAATTTGTGGGAATCATATTTCCATATCTTAGATCATATTTGCATATTCTTAGAATAGGTTTTAAAGTTTTTAAGGGAAATCACACCTTTTGGGGGAATCACACCTCATACTCCTAGCTTTTTGTTGAGAGGTCACTCCTGATTTTCTAAGGGTACCATATCGGGTGCACAGTATTTAACCCTAGTCTGCCACATGCCTTACAACTGTACTAGCTACATTTTATTAATCCATGCTTCAATTTAGGTGACAGCAATTTTTGTTTCCAGCACAGATTTCCAATTGATATATAACAATAATAATTTGCAGTTATCATTACTTTGGAACTAGAAATAGAAAATTTTACTTTCTTACCTAAAATTAAATTTTTGCACTCCTTACTGCTTTATTTCTCTGAAACTCAATTACTGATTCCTACCAAATGGTAGGTATTGGTGTTGTGAAAGTTGCACTGATGAAGGTAGGAGATATTTTTTATAACTATAACCCAACTACAAACATGTTTTAACCATGGTGCTTAAATAAAGATATTATAAAAAAGAAAAAAGAAACCTTTGGTAGATCCTCATTACTATTCCTTTTATTCTTCGTTGATAATTTAGAATTAAACTTTAAGCTAATATATCATGTTTTGTTTAGTTTTTCTAACTGCCATGAATCATTTATCTATTATATCCCCATATATGTATAAGGAGAGAACTCTATTGTTTATGCAACTTTCCTATCCATTCAAGTATTTCACAAAACTTTACTCAGCCCTTAATATTCTCTGAATTTTTGTTAGCACTGGAAACACAGAAAGAATAAAATAGAATCCTGAGTATTGTCACCAATAACCCACAGGACCTTACATTTTAATAGAGTAAATATAAATTTCATTATCATTCAAACTTACACACATGCCATAGTTAAAAGCATGGTGAGGAATCAGACAGTACAATAGGTAGGGCATGCATTCAATTCTGTTTCAATCCCTAGCATCCAATATGAACCCTGAGCCCACCAGGAGTAAATGCTCTATAGAGAGACAGATGTAACACCTAAGTATAACTGGGTATGACCTCCAAACCCAAAATTAATTAACTACTTAATTAAATTAAAATTAAAGCAAAATGATTTTATAAAATTGGGACTCACATGCTTTTCCCATGGCCCTGAATACTATTCTACCAGGAAAGGTGGGAGACATGGATCTATAGCCTTTCTGTGCACTGAAAAAAAATGATGTTTTTAAAATATCAGAATGAACCTTTATTTCTTTTAAACCAAGTGCCTTAAATAAGTATATCGGTAATAGTCTATTAAAATAAACAAAACAAAAAACAAACAACAACAAACCATCTAAACTGCTGAGAGTATATTATTAACAGTGTAACAGAGAGTATAACCGTATATATCTATCTTCTATATTTAGTTTTTGAAGTATTTCCCCATGCTATTAATAAAGTCAGAGTCCGAAGATTTACTGGACTGTGATTTAGTGCTATCTGGACCTTCTTTATCACTTGTTGGTCTGAGAAAAGCAGGTGGAGATCTATCTTTCCCATTAGTTTTCTGCAATACTACTGGACTGACACTATATGATATTAAGGTGTCATGTCATGTAGCCACTTGTGGTCGTGTGATCTAGGATTTATGGACCTAAAACAAATTAAGTGGCTTGGAGTTTGACAAGGCCAATTTATATCTGTGTTTTTTCTGTCAGAGGGTGTAGGGTGTGGCTTTGGGCTGCTGTAGTTCATGCAGACAGAGTAATTTAGCCCCCTTTTTTCTGAGAAGGACACAGTGGTATCAACCCCAACCCAAGTGCCTGTGAAGAAGTACTTGTGTAAGTAGTACTTATGAAGCAAGCATTAATATCTTCTCTTCTAGATTTTACAAAGTTTTAACAGAAGAAAAACTGGTGAAGAGCATATGGAAATTTCAGTACACTTTTGAAACTATACTTTAACAAAATTCATTTCTAACATATAAAAGGGAAATAGAAGATCTTTGGAAAGCAATAGGAAAAAATTAGAACATAAAATAGACGACCAAAGTGGATTACAAATCATTCACAGTAGTATTTTAGGTATATAGTGATATTGAAACAGAGGCATTTCCACCACCAATGCTATCCTCCCTCCACCCCTGTTCCCAGCATGAATCCCGTATCCCCCCTACTTAACCCCCTCCCTGGGCTGCTAGTATAAGTGGTCTCTTCTGTGTCTAGCTTGTTGTAGATTGGGTATCAATTCTGTGCTAGTTGGCTTTGGATTTGGTGTTTAAGTCTGATCATTTTTACATTTCTACTCAATGTTCATACGACTGTTTGGTCATGGTGCCCTCCATTATTGCCCCCTCAATTTGTGAGGTAGTAAAAGATGGTTCAAGTTATGTGATTCTGTGTGAAGGTAAGGAAAAAAGAGAAAAAGGAAAAAAAGGGGGCAATGTTCAAACAAAATAAGTTATTTAAAAGAAGTAAAAGAAAAAATAGAATTAATGTCATACAGATTTCAAAAACATAATAAAAGTATGGTAAAATACAAAAAATGATAGTAGGACATTCCTGTTAAAATTAGGTGATATATATACTATCTAAATTATGTAGGATAATTTATTTTAGATATGTTTGTTGAAATGTTTTGGACTTACTAAAAATTAGAATGCAATTTATTTTTTCTGATCAAGCAAAATTTGTATGCATTAGATTTATAATATAATACAAATTAATAAAAATTACATGATCATATCAATAGATGCAGAAAAAGCATTTGATAAGGTCCAACACCCATTCTTGATCAAAACTCTCAGCAAGATGGGAATGAAAGGAACCTTTCTGAATATAGTTAAGGCCATCTACGACAAGCCAGTGGCAAATATTATCCTCAATGGAGAAAAACTAAAAGCTTTCCCTCTAAACTCTGCACAAGACAAGGCTGACCTCTCTCATCACTCCTATTCAACATAGAACTGGAAGTACTTGCTATAGCTATTAGGCAAGAAAAAGATATCAAGGGAATGCAGATAGGAAAGGAAGAAGTCAAGCTCTCTCTGTTTGCAGATGACATGATACTCTATTTAGAAAACCCTAAAGACTACCAAAAAGCTTCTAGAAACAATAGACTCATATAGCAAGGTGGCAGGCTACAAAAAAAAAACACACACACAAAAATCAATGACCTTCCTATACACCAATAGTAATAAGGAAGAAATGGACATTAAGAAAACAACCCAGCATATATAAGCACACCCATCACTATTGAGGAAAATAAGACAGTATTCAAATGTCTGCCCAAAAGCAAAAGTCCAGGCCCAGATGGATTTACTAATGAATTCTTTCAAACATTTCAAGAAGAACTTCTACCAATCCTGGCAAGACTCTTTCATGAAATCGAAAAAAAAGGAACACTTCCAAATAGCTTTTATGAAGCCAAAGTCACCTTGATACCTAAACCAGACAGAGATGCTACCAAAAAAGAAAATTATAGACCAATATCGCTGATGAATACAGATGCAAAGATCCCCAACAAAATCCTGGCAAATAGGATTCAATGCCTCATTAAGAAGATCATCCACTATAATCAAGTAGGTTTCATCCCAGGAATGCAAGTATGGTTTAACATCCATAAACTATCAACATAATACAAAACATCAACAACAAGAAAAATAGAAATCACATGATTATATTAATAGATGCAGAGAAAGCTTTTGATAAGGTCCAACACCCATTCTTGATCAAAACTCTCAGCAAGATGGGAATGGAAGGAATCATTCTCAATATAGCTAAGGCTATCTACCACAAGCCAGAGGCAAACATTGCCCTCAATGAAGAAAAACTGAAATCTTTTCCTCTAAATTCTGGCACAAGAAAAGGCTGTCCTCTCTCACCACTCCTATTCAACATAGTACTGGAAGTACTTGCTATAGGGGTTAGGCAAGAAAAATATATCAACAGAATGCAGATAGGAAAGGAAGAAGTCAAGCTCTCGCTGTTTGCAGATGACATGATACTCTACCTAGAAAACCCTAAAGTCTCTACGAAAAAGCTTCTAGAAACAATATATACTCATATAGCAAGGTGGCAGGCTACAAAATTAACACACAAAAATCAATGGCCTTTCTATAAACCAATAGTAATAAGGAAGAAATGGACATTAAGAAAACAACCCCGGGGCCTGGAGAGATAGCACAGTGGTGTTTGCCTTGCAAGCAGCCAATCCAGGACCAAAGGTGGTTG
This sequence comes from Suncus etruscus, assembly GCF_024139225.1. Taxonomy (NCBI): domain Eukaryota; kingdom Metazoa; phylum Chordata; class Mammalia; order Eulipotyphla; family Soricidae; genus Suncus; species Suncus etruscus. The sequence continues at coordinate 81,717,644 of NC_064868.1, forward strand.
GTTCGAATCCCGGTGTCCCATATGGTCCTGCGTGCCTGTCAGGAGCTATTTCTGAGCAGACAGCCAGGATTAAATCCTGAGCAATGGCAGGTGTGGCCCCAATAGCAAAAAAAAGAAAGAAAAGACAACAACCCCATTCACAATAGTGCCACACAAACTCAAATATCTTGGAATCAACTTGACTAAAAATGTGAAGGACCTATACAAAGAAAACTATAAACTCTGCTCCAAGAAATAAGAGAGGACATGGGGAAATGGAAGAAAATACCCTGCTCATGTACTGGCAATATTAACATCATTAAAATGGCAATACTCCCCAAAGCATTGTACAGATTTAATGTGATCCCTCTAAAGATACCCATGACATTCTTTAAAGAAGTGGATCAGGCACTTTTGAAATTCATATGGAACAATAAACTCCCCAGAATAGCTAAAGCAATCATTGGGAAAAAATATGGGATTAATTATTTTACCCAACTTTAAAATGTACTACAAAGCAATATTTATCAAAACAGCATGGTATTGGAATAAGGACAGGACCTCTGATCAGTGGAATAGGCTTGAATATTCAGAGAATGTTCCCCAGACAAACAATCACCTAATTTTTTGATAAAGGAGCAAGAAATCCTAAATGGACCAAAGAAAACCTCTTCAACAAGTGGTGTTGGCACAACTGGCTAGCCACTTGCAAAAAATTGAACTTAGACCCCCAGCTAACATCATGTATGAAGGTAAAATCCAAATGGATGAAAGACCTCGATATCACACCCAAAACCATAAGATATATAGAACAACACATAGGCAAAACACTCCAGGACATTGAGACTACTGGCATCTTCAAGGAGGAAACTGCACTCTCCAAGCAAGTGAAAGCAGAGATTAACAGATGGGAATATATTTAGCTGAGAAACTTCTGTGCCTCAAAGGAAATAGCACCCAGGATACAAGAGCCACCCACTAATGGAAGAAACTATTCGCCCAATACCCATCAGATAAGGGACTAATCTCCAAAATATACAAGGCACTGACAGAACTTTACAAGAAAGAAACATCTAATCCCATCAAAAAATGGGGAGAAATGGACAGACACTTTGACAAAGAAATATAAATGGCCAAAAGACACATGAAAAAATGCTCCACATCACTAATCATCAGGGAGATGCAAATCAAAACAACTATGAGGTACTGCCTCACACCACAGAGATATGCACACATCACAAAGAATGAGAACAAACAGTTTTGGCATGGATGTGGAGAGAAAGGAACTCTTATCCACTGTAGGTGGGAATGCCATCTAGTTTAACGTTTATAAAAAGAGATATGGAGATTCCTCCAAAAACTGGAAACCGAGCTCCCATACAATCCAGCTATACCACTCCTAGGAACATACCCTAGGAACACAAAAAATCCCTTCCTTACACCTATATTCATTGCAACACTATTTACCATAGCAAGACTCTGGAAAAAGCCAAGATACCCTTCAACAGATGACTGGTTAAAGACACTGTGGTACATATACACAATGAAATATTATGTAGCTGTCAGGAGAGATGAAATCATGAAATTTTCCTATACATGGCTGTATATGGAATCTATTATGCTGAGTGAAATAAGTCAGAGAGAGAGAAAAAAGCAGAATGGTCTCACTCATCTATGGGTTTTAAGAAAAATGAAAAACATTCTTGCAATAATAATTTTGAGACACAAAAGAGAGAAGGGCTGGAAGTTACAGCTCACCTCATGAAGCCACAAACAGGGATGAGTTTTGCTAGAGAAATAACTACATTTCGAACTATCCTAATAATGAGAATGTATGAAGTAAATAGAAAGTCTGTCTAGAGTACAGGTGGGGGTTGGGTGGGGAGCAGGGAGACTTGGGACATTGGTGATGGGAATGTTGCACTGGTGATGGGTGGTGTTCTTTACATGACTGAAACCTAAACAATGCAATCATGTATGTAATCAAAGTGTTTAAATAAAAAATATATTAAAAATTAATAAAACTTAATTATGTTTAAATCTAAATGTTGTGAATATGAATATCTTTGGACTAGTCTCAGAGTAGTTTAGAAATATTATAAAACTAAAAGTTTCAAAAGTTATATAACCATTTTAATTTTGTTCAAATACTCATTACACCTTACTAATACAACAGTTAGAAGTTTTTGCTTGACCATATTTAAATTAATTATACTTTTTATTCACTTGACAATTTGAATCTTATGCCACTCTGACTGATTCTTTGATAATCAACTTACCAAGATCCTTAAACTTGATCAAGTTTAAGCCTGGATCGATTTATTGCCTTCATTTTGGAACAATTTTAACACAGTGCAACTTGATTATTTGTTCTACAATGAACATATTTCTTATCAGTAATTTTTCTAGGATTCTGTATATGCATGACTGGATTTAATCATACTAATTACCTTGAATAGTTTCATAATAGAATCCATAAAAGATAGATTTAAAATTTAAAATAATTGTCAATTATTGTTAAAAAATCTCTAGTGAGGAAATGTACCATGGCAAGCCTTTTTTCATTCACAAATTTCTCATTTTCTTAAACTTCACTTATTTTTTTCTAATTTATCCTTAATGTAATAGGAAAATAGAACCTTTTTTTCTTTATTCTAAATCAAACTGTAAGGTAAATCATGTTACCATGTTAAACCTTTATTAACAGTTTTCTCTTTGATTACAAATTCTGTCCTTTTAATATTTGATGAAACTTTAACTTTCTATAAATCTGATACATTTTCAGCTCCAGCATCATTTTTGTAATAAAACAAATTTTGCTGAAATATAGCAATTTTAAAGAAAAAATATAGCATTTAAACTTTGTGAAGTTGAACATGATTACTATGCAAAAAAACATAACTTCTGAATATAACTTTCCAATTTATGCATTAATCTTATCTACACTATAGTGCTACATTTTATGTGTTAATTTGTTAGCTTTTAAGCTTCAAATTTACAATATTGTTCTCTTTCACTATAGAGATCACCTGAGGGAAGTTTTTTGTGGGAGCAACACTTGGTGGTTCTCAGGATTTAGTCCTTGATCTATGCTCAGGGATGTCTCCTGCAATGGCTCAGGTCACCTTATAGGGTTCCGGGGATCAAATCTAGGTCAAAAACCTGAAAGGCAAGTGCCCTACCCTCTGTACCACCTTACCAGCCAAAGTTGAGCGATTTTTAAAAAGTCTTCTAAAATGAGTTTATCAAGATATGATACACTTAATATCAACTAATGATTAAAATGCCTTCATTTTACCTACATACATCTTGGAACAAGTCAATTACCTACTCGAACTGAAATAACTAATAGGAATTTTATCTATTATATTTAACATTTAAAATAGATCACATTTAAAAATAGATCACAAACTTCCAGATATAGGAATTTTATAGAGGTATTATATATGTTTTTGTAGCATAATTCATTAAATAATTGTGTGCATTTATTTAAATTTATTTTTAATAATATATTTACTGAAGCATTTAATGAAGCATGATTATAAAATTGTTTATAGTTGAGATTGGGTCATAAAAAATACACCTCTCTATACCAGAACCCTTAAATGTCTGAAAATCATCACTGTCACTGTAAATACACAGGATCTAGAGATATCAGTATTATCATATGTCATGAATCACATATAGTCATAAATGTACAAATTATTTTAAATCCCATTTTCTTTCATATTTTATGATAATTCATTGAAATTCTTCTTTGCCATTTACTCATCAAATCAATTTACTACTAATCATGCTACTGCAAATGATTTTATTCCATAAGACCCCAGTACTCTCTGAGATGTTCTTTCTCATACTGACTAATACAAAATAATGTCATTATAATAAATTGTTAGAATTAAATTTTTCTTTATTAGTTTAACCCTTCATTTAGTGAAAATGCCCTTGGAACTATTTAAATGTTAACTATTTCAGAAGAAAATCATAGTTAGCTTAACTAGTCAATATTTATATATGGGCAAAGAAAAGTACTAGTGATTAGTAATGCAAAATATATAATAGTACAGTTATTATGTTATCTATCTAAGTCTTAATTCAATTGAGAGATTTGAAGTAAAATAAAATATATGTGAATATAGGTTTGGGGTCATACAACAGTGCCTGAGGGACTATGTGGTGTCAATTCCTAAACCCAAGTTTTCAACAGGCAAAACATGTCCAGCCTCAGGAAACAGTATATTTTATCTTGGCAGTAGGTAAAAAAAAGTCTCTGCTAAAGGTCAAATTCTAGCAAGTAAATCCAAGGCAACTTTTAGCCATGAAAGATTTTGACCTTAAATTAAACAAGCTTTAGATATCAGCACCCTCAATCTGTGTGTAGATTTATACTAAGAATATCCAAGTGGCTCACATCTCAATATCTATTATACCAAACCAGGAGACAGGTTGTGCTATAATTAAGCAATAGATTACTAGGTTTTGCCTACATTGAAGTCAGTGGTGTGATAACACCTGGGTAGAAATCAATGTACTTAATATGACTGGCTCCACAAAAGAGTCTTAGACTTACTACATTAATACACACACAAAGACACTTAGCACATCTTTTTTATAGAGCAACAATGGAAAACTTTAAAAACACATATGACCAACATACACAATTAACCAAACTTGGTTATAAAATGTACATGGAATTGATGGATAAATCAGAGTAAATATTTAATTAATATATTTCCTCATCATTATTGTCAATGCACCTATACCCACAGCAATAGCTACAACTACTTTAATTACCATTAGTATTCTTGCCTAAACCACCTTATAGGCCTCAAATAATTTATGTGACCATCTGTATTATTTTTTCCTTCATGAAAAAAAAATAACTTTTGCCAATTCTTCTCCAACCTGTTTGACTTACGAAACAGTTTTAAGTAGAATGGAGAGGAATGTAAATAATATTTGAATGCTATCTTTAAACTAAATTAGTGGAAACTGACTATTTCAAGGTGTATGCATTCAAGTGATTGGAGTGCAACAATAAATAAATAGAACATTTACAGACAATTCATGTGAGAAATATGAATTACTAGATGGTTATATTGTGACAAGTGCAATGGAAGCAATCTATAGTCAGTGGTATCGAGCCAGTGCTAGCCAAGACAACACTTTTTCAAGGATATGTAAGAGAAAGGACCTGACTTCTTTAGAAATGATCAACTTTCATACATATTTTATTGTTTTTATATAGAAGTAAAAAGGCAATTGAATTTCAGTGCTGAATAGAAACTGCTACATGCATTATTTGTCAGCACAGCTTTGCATTGTCCCATTTTTTTCCTCTCCTTATTATGTATGAATATTCTCTCAGTTATTCAAATAGTACACCATTGGCTTTTTATCGGGGAGATTTAAAATGCAAGAGGGCACATGACAAGAAAATGTCCATCACTAAGAGTAAATTTATTTATACATAAGCTATCCATCAGTCGGAAAAAAGGGGGGACCTCAGTTTACAACTAAAAAAAATAAAATTCTTCCAACAGCACAACTGAATGAAGAAGAGGCTACTTCCTTAGACACTTCAAGTAAAAATCTGGCCTGACTGATACCTGTAGTGTGATATCTGGAGCAGAGAAGTCAGTCAAGCATGATTCAACTAGTTATCTATGTATGTGAGCAAGGATGTGCCTTAAGCCCTTAAATTTATATAATTTTTGTATATAAAAACAATGTGTTTTATAACCAAACTTGTTAAATTCATGTATGCCAATCTTATGTGTTCTTAACATTTTCCATTGTTGCTGTGAAAAGTTTTTTATGTTGATAACTATACTATGTCTAATACTCTATTTTTGGGGGAGTGGACACATTCAGCAATGCTCATGAGATAGTCCTGACTCTGCACTCAGGAATCATGCCTGCAGGCTTTGGGGACCATATGGAATGCTGAGGATCAATGCTGAGTGATCCTACATGACAAGTTCTTTACCTACTGTACTATCAGTTCATCTCTTATGTTATTCTAGCCTTGGTGACCACATTAGTTTCCACCCAAATGCTATTAGAAGCATTGACTTCAATATAAGAAAACCCAAGAGCACATAACTTGATGTATAGCAATAACCGTTTCCTGGATTGTGGACAAGATATATTGATATGTGAGACACTTGTGTCTATTTAACACCTGTCCATGCATTGAATGATTGGAGACAGGCTCTTGACAGGTCAATTCTTTCTTTGTACACACATTGGACTTTTCAGTGATAAACTGATACAGTGCTTGCTATATGAAGAAACATCATCTTCTCATTAATTCCTACTTGCATCATATTCTTCCTTGTTTTCCAGGTCCTACATCCTTGATCCACCCTGGACTTCACTAACATAGTGTAGAATAACACATTCGCTTTTGCCTAAGAGACACTTGCTAAAACTTGGGGAGTTGCATAGATTATGTCATTTGCTTCAATAAAATAGAGGCCATTTCCCCTCAATATTTTGGAATTACACCAATATGTTTCTAGCCTATTTGTAGAAACTACCTTTCATTTAGCTCGATGTACTTCAAGTTACATGAAATAACCTTCAGTTGGCTACACTCTCATGTCATGCTTTTAGCTTATTTTACCTGTCAAAGTTATCAGACTGTTGCCTTGACTAAAATTCTGAACAGGTATTTTACCTCCCTACTTTGTCCTGACATCACTGTAGTATGTGGTGCAAGCCAACCACCTTGTTTTCTTTACAGGATGTCTGGTAGAATTAAATGAAAAAATGATTATAATATTCCCTTCAGAAAATGCCTTTTCTGCAGTGTTTTTATGACTTGGTTTCTATATATAGGTGAGTGATTTAAGAATAGAAAATATACCCAGAATTAAGCTTTAATTTAGTGAGGTTAGAATTACAGACTTTGTACATTTAATTGCTCAACACCATATTCTATATCTATTGGAATATAAAAAGATGATTCTGTGTGATAACTCCAAAATGACTCTGAATACTTCTTTTTACTCTTGAATGTACTTTATTCTTTAATTTTCCTTTAACATCATGCCAATAATCTACTTATATTCCAAAAGCTTTTTACCCAGAACATACAAATTTTTTGTATTATCTATAGAAAATTAAGTAGAAAGTTGAGAGAGTCAATGTAAATTTGTACCTGGAATATTACTGTGAACGATATGTAAGCCACTATATTAAAATAAAAATTATATTAAAAAAGAAGGTAAAGAATAGTATATAGTATTAAACATGTTTAACACTAGAGAACTGATATTAAAGATAAAATTCATAGACTCTAAAAAAATTCATACATTAAAATCTTGACAAAAAAAGAAAGATGAGAGTCATAATCTCCCTTATTTCAAATGCAAAGAAATTCTCTTATAAAAACAACTCTCAAATTAGTGGGACACATTATTATAACAAAAAATTTTAATTATGTATTTTTTATTTTTAATAATTTATTTATTTAAACACCATGATTTACAAACGTAATTGTAGTTAGGTTTCAGTCATAACAAGGAACCCTCCTTCACCATGCAACTTTCCCATCACCAATGCCCTCATTTCTTCCTTCCCCATCCCTGCCTGTATTCCAGACAGGCTTTCTATATCCCTCATTCACTGACATTGTTATGATAGTTCTCAGTGTAGTTATTTCTCTAGCTGCACTCACCACTCTTTGTGGTGAGTTTCATATCTTGAGCCGGTCCTTCTGGCCCATGTCTGTGGGAATTATTTCAATGTCTTTAATTTTTCTTAAAACCCATAGATTAGTTAGAATGTTTTGTCTCTCTCTCTTGGACTAATTTCACTCAGCATAATAGATTCCATGCCCATCTGTATATAAGAAAATTTCATGACTTCATCTCTCCTGATGGCTGCATAATATTCCATTGTTTATATGTACCGCTGTTTCTTTTGCCATTCATCTGTTGAAGGGCATCTTGGTTGTTTCCAGAGGCTGGCTATTGTAAATAGTGCTGCAATGAATATAGGTGTGAGGAAGGGATTTTTGTATTGTATTTTTGTGTTCCTAGGGCATATCCCTAAAAGTGGTATAACCAGACCAAATAGGAGCTCAATTTCCAGTTTTTGGAGGAATCTCCATAAGGGCTGGACTAGACGGCATTCCCACCAGCAATGAATGAGAGTACTTTTCTCTCCACATCCTCGCCAGTACTGTTTGTTCTTGTTCTTTGTGATGTGTGCCAGTCTCTGTGGTATGAGATGGTAACTCATTGTATAACGAAACTTTTTGACACTTCTTTTAACACCAAAGTCTAAAGTTTACAATAGTTGTTTTTTTAACTTGGTGTTCTTAATTCTGTAAGACTTGTGTAATATATAATTATTTTCACGATTCATTTTATTTTTCAAAATATCCCATGTGCTGCCAATTTTTAATTTGTCTTCATATTAAAAAACAACTTTTTTTGACTAATTTTAGCAAGGGCAAATAGAATAATACAATACACAGGATTTTGATATTGACTATTTTCACTTAGTAATATATTTTTAAACTTGTTTTTTAACTTTTCAAGGATTTATGCTTTATTCTTGTTAATACTCACAGTAAAATATATTGTTTGAACATACCACACTGTTAACATATTAATCAAATGAAGAATAATTTAGTGGCTTTCAAATGATTACAATTTAAATAAAACTATCATTTCTCCATAAATGCTGTTATAGTGAAACTTTTCAGTTCCATTTTATAAAGAGAGAATGTCTGATTAACAGTGCTTCATTGTGGCAGGAGAGGAGGTGCTAGAGGTTAAGCATCTGCCTTGCAAGCACTAGCCTAGGACAGACCATGGTTCGATCCCCCAGCATCCCATATGGTCCCCCCAAGCCAGGGACTATTTCTGAGCACATAGCCAGAGTAGCCCCTTACCCGTGAAATGGGTGTGGCCCCCCAAAAACAACAACAAAAAAAAGTGCTTGGTTGACATGCATGTCACCTTTTGATTAACAGAAGTGCAAACCACAGTGTCAAAAAAAGAAAAGAGAAAGAGAGAGAGAAACAGAGAGTGAGGTAAAATGTCTGCCCCAGAAGTAGGTAGGGGAGGGTGGGTGGTAGAGAAAAGGGCATCAGTGAGGGTAAGAGGGAAACTGGGAACATTGGTGGCAGAAATTGTACACTAATGAATGTTGTTATACATTGTATGACTGTAAATCACAAGCAGTTTTATTGGTGAAAAAACTGTATTATGAACAACCTTGGAACCATGGTGTTTAAATAAAAAAATAAAGTAATACTCTGTTTAGAAAAAATTGCTTGGTTTTATTTAAAAATATGACAAACTAAAGAGTAACAGGATAATATGATAAAAATTTTAGTCCTGGGGGCTGGAGAGCACAGCTTGTAGAGCATTTGCCTGATGCCTGGGTTAATCCTCAGCTTCTCATATGGACTCCCAGGCACTACCAGAAATGACCTCTGAGTGAAAAGCCAGAAGTAATCCCTGAGCACCGCAGAATGTGGCTCCAAAAATAATAATAATAATAATAATAATAATAATAATAATTAAGTCCTTCTCAAGGAGACTAACAAACAATAATCAGGATAAGAGACCTTTATTTAAAAAATAAAACTTGTAAAATGTACACACCAAATGCACACACATAGAAAAACGCACTAGATGGGTAAGTCCAAGCTTTATACTTTAACCATTTATTTCCCTAGGTTGTCACATCATATTAGATTGTCCAAATAGAATGAAGTCTGTGATCTCTCCATGGGAAAATAGAGCCTGAAATAGAAATCCAGATGGCTGCCATGTTATGGTACAGACATTTCACTTCATGGGGACCCTGGAAGAAACAGTGGAGTTGAAGTCCACAGCAAACAAATGAATCATCTCTATGGCCTGCCATCCTTCGTTGGCAGTATGTGGTGGACATACCCACCAGAACCACTTTCAATTTGCAAAGCAGAAATCATTGATGCACTGGCTTGGGAACTTGGATGGCAGTTCTACTCCAGTTTGTCCCAAGTCAGTGCATAGTATTGGCCCTAGAGTCCACTATATTTAGTAAATTGATTCAGTTGCTCACTGCAGCCATGTTTCAATTTACACATGACTAGTAAATAGAATTCAAGCTGCTTTGGGGCCCTTTTTTACCTTTAGAGCAGATAGAGAGGTGATTTGGAAAATCCCTTCAACAGTTGAATAAATAGTACTTGGCCCCGTATTGCCAGGAGACGGGGATTATTAGTGAAATCCACTCTGATCAACTTCTGGGTAGAGTCTCATAAATAACCTGATTTAGAAACCCAATTAAAGAATCAGGCACCATCCTACAGCCTGCCAAGGCAATAGCTGAGTATCATAGATCAGGACAACCTGAAAACATAGTTTATGACTATGTTTTTTCATAAAGCTTGAATAATAACATCACCTGGAAGCAATCCTCTACCACGGAAGACCTACACTGCTCAGACTTCGACCTGCTCAAAAGAGACTTCCCTTAACACTGAGAAGACTTAACAACAACAACGACCTGCTTACAGGACAGGGCTCCCTGCATTGCCCTTTGATTGTGAGGTGAAAGGAGAGGATGCTCCACGTCCTGACTTCAATGTAAGTGTGTTGGCACTACGGACAATGTATTGGATTGGACTATCTAGCTTGCCTGGAGCCTAGACTTGGTCTTGTGCCAGGAAACTTCAGGGGTCTGGTCTCTTTGTACTTAGGCCAAGGTTATTTCTTTCCATGTCCCTCATATTTTGGTGGGCCTATGCAAACAACAATTGCCACTCTAACACCATTCTTACTGTGCTTCTTTGACTCTAATCCTTAAAAAGAACTCACTTAAAATTTGAGGTTAACTTAAGCTAATATGCATGTATATGGAAATGTAAGAAAATACTATGCCTGTAATGTTTAAGGAGTTACGTAAGTTTTATGGCTTTAGATTGCCTTGTGTACTGTTAAGAAATATTATAATGTGTTACAATCTGGGGACTTGAGGGACAAAGTAATTGTACATGGATTCTGTCTTATTTATCTTAATGTTCTTTGGCTGAAATTTCAAAGTTAAGATATCAGCAAGGGAACTTCTGAGAATTATGTTATGGGTGATTGTCCTTCCCACTGTAACTTTACCTTGTCCTCTTTCTTTGCACCCTTGTTCTCATAATTAAAAAAAAAAGAGTGGCTGGATGAAGTGTTTGGAGAGTCATAAATTGTGATGTCAGTGGGTTTTCTCAGTTCATTTACTTGAAATTGGTAAGAGAGGTGGCAGCCTCAAGAAAAAACTCTACTATTTCTCTCTTTCTGCCTCTGCCACCCAGGAATGACTGAGTGGGGAGATCTAGGATTTTGAACCTTGCTCTTTGCAGGAAAGTATAGTCAGTCCTAGAACTTAGGTAGACCTATCAGGTCTGTTGCTTTTCTCTAAGAAATAATTTCAGAGTGATAATAAAAAGTGCAGTAAAAAAGTTTTTATTTAGAAATTCTGAGATGTGGGAGGTAAAGAGTGATAGAGATAGAGAAATTTTCCCAAGAGATAAAGCAGGATTTACTAAAGAAGTCTAAATCCTAAATACTAAAAAAGTCCCAATCCACATCCCAACAGTAAAGACTAAATGCATGAAAGTCCACATCTCAAAAGGGAAGATACATGTGATATGTGACATGTGAATGTGAGCACCATGTACATGGGCTCACATGGCAAAACACCAATGTATAGTTATGACACATATGCCAGGGATTATATGTGTGCAAGGGACTGTATTTTAGTGTGATAATGATTGAAAGTTGACTGTAAGTGGAAGGGAGGGGTCATGTGCAGTCATCGTACTTCCTTTAGGCTCTTGCGGGTTTTAGCAATACCAAAGTGTTCTTGGGTTCTCTCTGGACACAATCTGAGAAATAAAAATATAGCCATGTGTTTTCTCCCAGAGGAAAAATTTCCAAAACCTCCAAACTAAAAGCCCCAGATTAGTATGTTTTTAAACCCAGAGATCACTTCTAAATTGGAGTGGGAGTAAAGGGGCCTATAACTGCCAAAAATTTTGATTATTAAATTGCAACTCAGCTCCAGGGCCAGAGAACCCAATTACATTTCCAAGTTAAAATTTGTTTTGTCTTGGTTTTGAGCCACACCTGGTTATGCTCAGTGCTTATTCCAGATTTATGCTCAGGGGTCATTTCTGGTTAGAGCCTTCCATTTGACTTCTCTTCTCAACCCTTGATATTTGCTTTTTCAATGAATATCTATCAATATATTTTAGCTTATCAATTATTTTGTTCAATTTACACATTTGAAGTTATACCTAAAGGTTCATAATGACAGCCAATATCATCTACACTTTTTTATACCATCTAGTAACTTTGCAGCATTTCAGTTAATATTTAGGTCTATGAATCTTTGGAGATGGCTCCACTGAAGAATTTAAGGTCTATGTCTTGATGCATTTTTCAGATTGGTGCTCATTTATTTGACCATTATTGTAAGAAAGACTATACATTCCATAACTCTTGTTTCTTTTTCTTTTTTGAGGGGGGCACACACGGTGAGCCTTGGGGGTTACTCCAGGCTATGTGGTCAGAAATTGTTCCTAGTTTGGGGGACCATATGAGATGCTGGGGGATTGAACTGAGGTCCGTCCTGGGTCAGCAGTGTGCAAGGCAAACGCCGTATGGTTGCACCATCACTTTGGCCCCAACCCCTGTTTTTTTTACTGCCACATACTTTTGGATTTGCCTTGGCCTTCTTTCTCAAATCATAATATTCACCTTTATCTACATATTATATCTATATATTTGCCTCAGTTACTATTTTGTCAAAGCTTATAGTAACTGCACAATATATTATCTACCCTTCTTCCTGTTCTTTCCATAGAAGAATTATAAACATGACATTCACTTTGCCACAGTCTTTTAATTCTCTTTACACTTCAGATGAAGTCAGAAGCCCTGAGAATGATATGCAGACATCTCTTCATCATGTTTCTGGCCTATTTCTAGAGCAGAGCTTTTCAAATGTACGGCTGCAAGTCATTAGGAAGTCAGGAAAATCAATCCAGTTGGTCATGACCAAAAAGTTTTTTTTAGATGAGTAAAAATAGAATAGAATATGGGGCCAGAGAGATAGCACATCAGGTAGGGTATATGCTTTGCACATGACTGACCTGTGTTTGATCCTCTTCATCCCATATGGTCTCCTGAGCCTGCCAGTAGCAATTTTTGCATGCAGAGCCAGGAGTAACCCTGTGTGCTGCTGGATTTGGCCCCAAACAAAAACAACAAAAAGAGAAAAAAAGACTAAAGTACAATAAAAAGCATAGAACTTCTTTAACATAGTAAGAGTATTTTATGAAATGTTTGTTTTACATACAGATATAATGGAATCACAATGGATATTCATTTTTAAATATTCTCACTGCTATTATAGAGATGAGAGGTATAAATTATATAGAAAAACAATTTTTGCTGTTTGACAAATGAGAATAATGCGAATAAATACACATATTATTTGCAACTCGCTGATTTGCAACATATTCAAGAAACATAGAAACTATCACCATAGTTAATGCACAGTTATTAATGTACTTAACCTATCCAAAGTTTCCTTCTTCTTTAACTTTTGTTGCAATAATAAGAATTTACTTGATCTCTAACTTCTTAGCATTTATTTCACCAGGATGATAGAATATGGCTCACTCTAGACAAAATGTTGATTAATTGCTTGAACAATTGAGATTTTATAACTTTTAAACAACTAAATATATTTATGATTCTATTTTAGATACCTCATGTTAGATGTTATCAGACATTATAAGTTTCATGCTACTCACTTATTAATCTTTTTAAAATACCTTCCAGGTTTATAAGTGTTGTTATGCATATAAATATTTTATTTGTATTTTAATCTTTATAATATTTTATTTTACATATATAGTGAGCATACTTTATGTATCTGTAAGTTGACACTTTATATCTATTTCCTTAGATTAATTATTAGAATCATTTTAAGTGAACATGGAACTGCAGATATCTTTATGAAATGTCAATTTAATTTCTTTGGGTACTCAGATATTAAATTAAAGTTACTTTTATTCTTTATTGATAAATTTTGATAAATTTTTCCATATGCACTAAATGTTACTGTAAGAATATTTAAAACATGGGGCCGGGCGGTGGCGCTAGAGGTAAGGTGCCTGCCTTGCCTGCACTAGCCTTGGAAGGACCGCGGTTCGATCCCCCAGTGTCCCATATGGTCCCCCAAGCCAGGAGCAACTTCTCAGTGCATAGCCAGAAGTAGCCCCTGAGTGTTACCGGGTGTGGCCCAAAAACCAAAAAAAAAAAAAAAAAAAGAATATTTAAAACAACTGATGTTGTGTAGTATCACCATATACCATTCCTCTTATTCTATAGGCCATATGATATTCATAGTTTGAATGTCATTTGGTCTTTCAATATACTTGGCATTCTCTTCACACAAGTTTTTTTTGGTTTTTGCTTGTTTGTTTGTTTTTGGGTCACACCTGGTGACACTCAGGAGTTACTCCTGGCTATGTGCTCAGAAATCGCTTCTGGCCTGGGGGACCATATGGGATGCTGGGATGCGAGGTCTGTCCTAGGCTAGTGCAGGCAAGGCAGATGCCTTACTCCTTGCACCATTGTTCCAGCCCCCACACAAGGTTTTTAACACTTTGCATGTGTGTGTATGAATACAACCAAATATCAATTAGGATTATCTTTGACATATCAAGTTATAGGCATATATCTATTGCTATGGTCTTTGCTATGCTATTCCTCATTTTAATAATGATCTTGTATAATGTATATAATTAGTAAAGAACAAAATATGCATTTTGTTTTTGCACAATAACTGGCCCTGCTCAGAGTTTTCTCCTGGCTCTGTCCACAAAGATCATTCCCAGAAGGATTCAAAGTACTTTATGGGGTGACAGGGATCAAACCTGGGCTGGCTTTATAAAAGGCAACTCTTGTGTCTGTTATACTCTACCTGGCTTTTCCAAAACACACTTTAAATAACTAATGAAAATAAAGAAAATATATAATAAAGAATAATCTCATTCATTTGTAGGATATAAGAAAAATCAAAGATAGTATGCTAATAATATCCAGAGACAATATAAATGAGGGCCAGGAGGACCAGTCCATGGTACGAAACTTGCCACATAGAACAGGGAGTGCAATTAGGGTAGAAAAGGGTCAAATATGACAATAATGGTTGGAACTGATCATTCTGGACAAGAACTGGATGCTGAAATGTGATAAGGTGATATACATGGAACCACAACAATAACAATAGTGTACCATTGCCTAATAGAAAAAAGAGAGATATAAAAGTAAAATATCTGCTTCAATGCAGATAGTGGGGAAGTTGTGTGAAAAACTGGGGACTTTGGTGGCAGGAAAGGTGCACTGGTAAAAGGTAATGTACATTATATGACTGAAATTCAATCATGAACAATTTTATAAGCATTATGCTTAAATCTGAAATATAACACTTAAAAACAAAAATATTCATAGTTTTCTTGAAGTAATTAATGTGCCATTTTGTTATTAATAGGGTTGATGTGGCAGAAAAATAAAAAGAAAAGTAGGGCATTTTCCTTGCAAGCTGCCAACCTGAGTTCAATTCATGTTGTCTCATATGGTCTTGCAATACAAACAGGAATGATATCTGAACAGAGTCAAGCATAAACCCTAAGAAATATCAGGTATTCTCACAATCACTACCCACCCTGCAATCAGTAGAGAAACAAACATTCTAGAGAGTTCCCTTCATCTTTTGAAGCATACTTAAGAGCATAATCATCTTTCTCTTACGTATTAAACAGACAAAATAAGGAAATTAAAAGGAGGGAAGAGCATTCAAGAATTTGAAATGATGTTTTGAGAATGGAGCACAACATGGTCTGGCTGGACATATATATTTTGCTGAATATGGGATGTCATTGGTGAATGTAGAATGGGGTGGAGTGACTCCGTTTGATTTTATTTTACCCAACAAGCAATAGGATGGCATGTGATTCTTATAAGCAGGAACCCTGATAAGCAGAGCAGAGTTTGCAGATAGTAATTATAGTTGGAGTGTGGAGGTTCAAATGTTCATAGTAGAGAATGAAACTGACAACTTCCCCTGGTTTTATGCAGTGTCATAGAACTCAGGGCTCCCTCTGCTTCCAATCCTAGGAGAACTTCCTAGGTTGTGAATGTGCATGTATGCTCCATGCCTGAAGCCAGCCTCAGGTAGGTGGAGTTTTTATTCCTCAGAGTTGGGTATAATTGGCCCCTGTGGGACCTTGATGCAGCCAGTTGGGGACAGACATGGAAGGTGGAGAAAAGGAATGTGCAGATAACCCAGTGAATGAATGATTTCTTTACACATATTTATTCTGCAAGACAAAATGAGCACTATTCAGAAAGCAACATGGTAAACACACTTATTCCGTCTCTGTGTGCTTTTGTTCCCAGCAGTGCAATCCACCACACCCCCCGAATTATCTGTCAGGCCTCATAAATGGCCTTAACTGGCACCCCAAGTCAGACTTGATGTAACCCTGACGTTCTGCCAATGCCTGCCTGCTGACAGCAGAGCTGACTAATGCCGGATCTTTTCTTTTACTTCCTCAAGAGAAAGGCTGACAGTGAGATCTATGTAGTCCAACCCCCAGCTGAATCCACATTTAACCACTTGCATGCATTGATTTGTCTATCCTGGAATAAGAATGCCTGACTAGCAGCATTGATCGGTACATTTAGTGAGATAGCCACTGTCAAATTCTTGGCACATAATTATGTCCCAACATATAGTCATAATAATTATGATAATGTTACACTAATACTATAGACTCAAAGGTCTGTACATGAAGGAAAATGTATTGAGTTTATGTGGGCAATTTGGTAAATGCTTTATGTATGTTGACTCATTTATTATGCACATTTTATAAGGAAAAATAACCAAATCAGAGAACTTAATTTGCCTGAATTTATAAATCTAGAAAATCACTTGATCTCAAGATTATAAGGCACGAGATACCATCTGTACAATCCACTCTAATATTAGCAGAATAACAAAGATGCATTTACTTATACTCAGTTCACATTTGGTCCTTTCTCACTAATAGCACAGGCTGCTTCTTAGACGATAGAGTAATGGTGTCATTATTCTGTAGCTTTGATTAGTGCTATTAGTAAAACTTAGCTGCATGGGTTTATTTGCACAATAATATAAACCACATTAAAGCAACTTCTAAATAACCTGCTAGATTGGCTACTTAGGGCAAAATTGATTATACTTGTGGTCAATGATAGACTTGGGAAGTTGCAGAACTATTTAATGTTTTAAATTATTTTCATCAATAGATATGTGGCAGGTACTCAGTGATATGTGTTGAGGGATCACCCCGATATAGCTGAGGAGTCACTTCCAGTGCCAAAGATTGGACGTAGCAATGCCCTATCTCTCTGTCACCTTGTAGGAAAAAAATCAGGTGGAGAGTGAAGTAAAATAATCGTGTTTCTAGAGAATGGGGAAGAGAGTGTGAGTGAGAAAGAAAGAGAGATCATGAGCTTCTTTAGAGGGGAGTGAGCCCTAAATAAATTTGGAGGTCCAGCAGATGGGTGGATTTGCCTGCACGTAGCCTCTCTGATTGGCCTGACATGGTGCACTGCAAATACAAAAGTTAGTCTAGGAGCTGTGACAAGATAAGAACTTTCAGATTTTTCTTGTTCTCTCATGCTGTTATAACACCATTTTGTTTCTCTGGAAGCTTCTCCTTTTCTAACAGGATCCAGCTTCTCTGGGTGGTACCTTTGATTTTGAGTCTATAAAGAGATTTTAGTCTTGGGGCCAGTGCTGGCTGATGAAGAGTTTCTTCTCTAGCACTCCCAAGAAATTCATGGTCACCTGATCTGCCTGCCTACTTCAGTTGTTAAAGTCTCATCCCATTTCCCATCTCATCATGGCTAATACAGGGATGAAAGAAAGAAAGAAAGGGCTTATTTTACCAGCTGAAAATAAGTATTTTATATAGTGTAAGTTTCCTACGATATCAAAAGAACTAGATATATCAAAAGGATAATTGTGGAAGATCTTGGACACATTGATATGGTGAAGATGCAAAAGTATGTCTATAAAGACCATACATTTAACTATGTGACAACAGTGTTATTTCAATTAAAAAACAAACATATGAGGGGGCTAGAGCAGTAGCACAATGGGAGTGCATTTGCCTTGCATGAGGCTGACCTAGGATTGATCTCGGTTCGAACCCCGGCACCCCTTTGTTCCCCTGAGCTAGGAGAATTTCTGAACGGAGAGGCAGGAATAACCCCTGAGTGCCACTGGGTGTAGCCCAAAAACCAAAATAAATAAATAAAAATAAACATATAATAAAAATTGTTTCTTCTAAAAAATTGTTCTTTCTACCATCCTGGACCATGGGCCAAGATTTCGGTCCACAAGAAATCTCTAAATACATGTGGGTCTGGCCAACGAATAAAAAGTAATTTAAAAGTGTAGTTTCCAAAAGGTATCTTCAAGGAGGAAAGAGCACTCTGTAAACAAGTGGAAGCAGAGATACTAAAATGAGACTACATTAAGCTGAGAAGCTTCTGCGCCTCAAAGGAAATAGTGACTAGGATACAATAGCCACCACAGAATGGGAGAAACTATTCACCCAATATCCATCAGATAAGGGGCTAGTATCTAAGATATATAAGGTACTGACAGAACTTAACAAGACTAAAACATCTACCCCATCAAAAAATGGGGAGAAAAAAATGAACAGACAATTTCTCAAAGAAGAAATACAAATGGCCAAAAGGCACTTCACTAATCATCAGCGAGATACAAATCAAAATAATAATGAAGTACAACTTCATGCCACAGAGATGGGCACACATAACAAATAACAAGAACAATCAGTGCTGGAGAGGATGTGAGGAGAAAGGAACACTCAATGACTGCTGGTGGGAATGTCGGCTAG
Organism: Suncus etruscus; assembly: GCF_024139225.1. Classification (NCBI taxonomy): domain Eukaryota; kingdom Metazoa; phylum Chordata; class Mammalia; order Eulipotyphla; family Soricidae; genus Suncus; species Suncus etruscus. The sequence goes on from NC_064868.1 coordinate 81,736,611, forward strand.
TCCAGCCTTTATGGAAAACAATATGGAGATTCCTCAAAAATCTGAAAATTGAGCTCCCATTTGATTCGGCTATACCACTCCTAGGGATATACCCTAGGAACACAAAAACACAATACAAAAATCCCTTCCTCACACCTATATTCATCATATCACTATTTACAATAGCCAGACTCTGGAAACAACCAAGAATGGCAAAAGAAATTGTAGTACATATACACAATGGAATACTATACAGCCTTCAGGAAAGATGAAATCATGAAATTTTTTTATACATGGATGGACATGGAAACTATTATGCTGAGTGAAATTAGTCAGAGGAAGTGAGATAGACACAGTATAGTCTCTCTCATCTATGGGTTTTAAGAAAAATAAAATACATTATTGTATTATGCCCAGAGATGAGAGCCAGAAAGACTGGCTCACTATATGAAATTTACAACAAAGAGTGATGAGTGCAATTAGAGAAATAACTACATTCTGGCAGTGCAAGCGGTAAGCTGTCTGCCTTGCATGCGCTAGCCTAGGATGGACCTCGGTTTGACCCCCAGCATCCCATACGGACCCCCAAGCCAGGAGCAATTTCTGAGAGCATATCCAGGAGTAAACCTTGAGCATCACTGGGTGTGGCCCCCAAACAAACAAAAAACCTACACTAACAACTACCATGACTATGATAATGAGTGAGAGAACTAGAATGCCTGTCTTGAATATAGGTAGGGGGTAGGGGAGGACAGAGATAGGGGGAATTGGTGGTGGGAATGTTGCACTGGTGAAGGGGGTGTTCTTTGCATGACTTAAACCTATCTACAATCATGTTTGTAATTAAGGTGGTTAAATAATGATATTATTAAACTATAAAGTGTATTCTTTATTTCAGAGGGGAGAAAGGAAATTATAACACCTGATATTAAATATAATCTATGAGAACATGTGAGGATGACTACAAGAGTTTTTTTACAATCATTTAAAATATCTAAACTGTTGATAACATAAGATTTGTCGTAGTACTCAGAGAACTATTAAGAAATATTTTCTGGGCCGGGCGGTGGCGCTAAAGGTAAGGTGCCTGCCTTGCCTGCGCTAGCCTTGGACGGACCGCGGTTCGATCCCCCGGTGTCCCATATGGTCCCTCAAGCCAGGAGCTACTTCTGAGCACATAGCCAGGAGTAACCCCTGAGCATTACCGGGTGTGGCCCAAAAATAAAAAAAAAAAAAGAAATATTTTCTAAGGGAACATATGATTGACAAAGTTCAACCTGAGCAAATAATACTAAAGGAATTATATCAAATATTATAGCAGGGAATTGTCTTAACCACTTATATAATCTGTTGGGGTCAGAGTGTCAAGTGGGTAGGGCCTTTGCTTTGCACATGGGCAACTTGAGTTTGATCCCCACATTCCATATTGTCTCCTGAACATCACAATGATTAATTCCTGAGAGCAGAGACATGAATAATCCCTGAACATTGCTGTGTGTGGCTCCAAACAAAAAAAACTAAAAACAAACAAAAACCACAATTGTATAATTTCTCTGACCCATACATCTATTTTCTTGCTAATGTTTCTGCTCAAACCCATATCCCTGCAGTTTACTTCTGAGAACATTCATTCTTATTCATATTTATGACCATAAATCAGGGGTAGTCCCTGCTTCCTGTACTATCTCTCCAACCTTCTCATTTTTCTTACAAATATTAGAAGGTATATGGTATTATATTTCTAAATTTCATAATAAGAAATTTGAAGATTAGAGATGTACTCTGATTTGCCTAATATTACCAGTTAATTGGAGGGAGAAAAAATTTTATTTTACTTTATTTTATTTTTTGGTTTTGGATCCCACACCTGGCAATGCTCAGGGGTTATTCCTGGCTCTGCATTTAGGAATTACTCCCAGTGATGCTCATGTCCATATAGGTTGCTAGGGATCAAACCTGAGCCAGTAAAGTGCAAGGATTGTCCTACTTGCAGTATTATTTATCTGGTCCCTTGTAAACAAAAACTTTCCGACATTTCTTTTCTTAATATCCTACAGTCTTCCATATCATTTTACTGGGACTATATTAAATTTTGGGTTATTCTTTGTTAATAGTAGGTAACTTTAATTTCAACATTTAATATCTTTTGCATTTAATTTAATTTAATTTCTATATATGTTACAATGACAGGTATTTGTACATTTTCCCCATTGCATTTCACCTCTTTGAGAGTAATAACAGATATTCATTGCACTGTTCTTTATGATGTTTATTTCAGGTTCTGGCACTATTAATCACATGAGAAATAATTGATTAAAACTTTAAATTCATTCTGGAAATAAATCTCTCTGCTTTCTTTTCAAATAAATAAATTATTGTTCTGAACCAAATCTTCAATAAATGTCAGAAAAAAACAAGCATACTTTAAGTATAGCTGCCTGTAACAGAATGAGTAAGATGATACTGTAAAGGATGATGAGATGTTATTGAATTAGTAAATAAATGCTGTGGTTTAGTGAGTTAATTAATAATCCCTTCTATTGGATTTCCAGACAAGGTTTTGTGCACTCATTTGGGTTGCAATTCTGCCTGTGCATGGGGCTTACTCCTGGCTCTCTTCTCCTGGAACCATCTGCAGTGCCGGGGATTGAAGCCAAGAGGCTGTGATGAAGTCAAGCACCTGACAACACTGAAGAATTCTCTCTTCAGCCTGATTGAGAGGATTTTAATATACATTTTATCCTTGAACTGCTTTGTAAGTTGGATAGAATAGTGCATAGGGCAGCTTGAGAAATTAAGGCATGGAAATAAATATCACTTGGGCCAGGATATAGAGCTAGTAAGTAGTAAGGATGAGATTAATATCTGTGTTTTGACTTGGTCTGTGCTTTGTTTTAGAGGATTTGATTCTCCTAATGACCGAAGATGGAACCATAGAAATTATTTTCAACATGCACTTATAAACTCCTATACATTTTAAACATCTCTGTCAGATGTTTCCTTTATTTTATTTGTTTTGGAGTCATACCCAGGGATGCTTAAAGCTTACTCAGACACTTAGACATCACTCCTGGCATGCTCTTAGGAACATATGTAGTGCTTTGGGGTCCTGGATTCTGAACAAGAAGCCACATATCAAGCTTCTCTTAGTTTCTGAACAAGAAGGAATGTCCTTTGTAAGGACAACATATTAGGCTTTCTTACACCTATTTTCTTTAACTCTGACCCACGCTACCTGGTCATACTATGTAGCCTAACTAGAAAGGACAAAAGGGAGCAGTAGAAAGGTACCCTGGACAACATCCAATCATTTTAAAGATCATCAAACAGCTAGAACCTTCCTATATAATCTGACTTGTGACCTCCTGCTAAACACAACCCTGACATGTCAGTTTGGAGTTGTTGGTAGACAGATTAAAGTTTTGTTCAGCTTTACTCCAATTGTGTGGTCTGTCCTTTGACTCTGAACCCTAACAGTGTCAGGGCTCAACTTTTGGTCAGCCATGTGCAAAGCTAACACCTAATCATTGTACTGTCACTCCAACACTGTTCTTACAATTTTGAGCCAGTTTAGTTTTTATTATAAAATATAAAGTATCATGCTTTAAAAAGGTAACACAAAATATTCTCATTTAGCAGATATTCCCCACTTTGGGAAATTATACTTAATGGTGGTTACTATGGACACCATCCAAAGGCTTACAAATACCTAGAAGACATCATTATACATGAAGTGGCTTCAGTAATAAAGCAGCCAAAGAGAAACCAAGAATACCATCATATTTGGTTTATATGTTTGTATATTTAACATATATTTGTTGATAAACTTAAATCAAATAGCTCCATTTAACCAACAAACACATGTTATAATCAACACACATTATTGAATTATAATAAAAGTCTCTATATAATAAAAAATTCTAAGAAAATTAACATTAATTATTTTTAAAAATTAGTAAAGCGCCATGGTCTACAAAGTTGAGGTTTAAACATAAATTCTACCACCAGTGTCAACTGTCCTTCACCAGTGTCTGTCTTCAGGTGTCTCCCAACCCCTCCAGTGTCCCCACCACAACCCCTCAAGCTTCCACCTGCCACTTTGACAGGGAAATTCTTAAGCTGGTGGCCATACTTGGGATCTTGTGTTTTCAGTGTTGTTGACTTCATGATTTGTCTATACATCTAGTCAAATCTTCGATATGTTGCCCTTTACAATGCAATATATATATATCCATATCCAATATATATCCATATATATATCCTATATATATCCATATCCAATATATATATCCATGCAATATATATATGTATATATATATATATATCATGCAATATATATACAGAGAGAGAGAAAGAGAGTCTGCCTCTTTTTACTTAACCCTTGATCTCTTTTTTTCTGGAGTCACTCATGTTCTAGATATCTACTCCCCTCCCCTGTTAACACATTGCATGCCAATATTCAGATATTTTGTCTACCACAGATAATTCTGTGTTTGTTCTTCTGGATTACTTCATGGAACATAATAGCCTCTATATCTATATCCATTGCAGTTAATTGCATAATTTCATTGTTTCTTGCTGATCCATAATATTCCATTTTGTAAAGACATCTTCACAATCTAATCATCTGTTGTTAGATACCTATGTTGATTCCATATATTGTTCTAAGTATTGAAATGAATAATTTTGTGCATATGCCCTTCTGAATCAATTTTTTTGTGTCTTGGAAGTTGATGACCAAAGTAGAATCACTGGATCCTGTGGCAGCTCAATCCTCAATCCTAAAACTAATGTGATATCTCCTGCTGTTTTCCACCGGGGTTGGACCATACATTTTTTACTAACAGTAAGAGTTTCTTTTTCATCACATCCTCAACACAGGTTGATTTCACTAATTTTTTGTTTATTTTGTTGTTTTTTTGTTGTTTTTTTTTGTTTTGGTATTTTTTTAAAGGGAGCACACATGGTGATGTTCAGGGGCTACTCCTGGCTATGCGATCAGAAATCACTCCTGACACGAGGGGCCCAAATGGGACACCGGAGATTGAAGCAAGTTCCATCCTGGATCAGTCACATGCAAGGCAAACACCCTACCACTGTGCTATAGCTCCAGCCCCAACTCTCGCTATTTTTAATGGTATTTGTTTAATAGAAATAAATCACATAGTTGACATAGTTTATCTGAATAAAACTGTTTCCAGATAAGTGAAAGCAGTTATTTAGAAATAGGAAGAAGAAATAAAAACACAATAAAATAGAATAAGAAAAAAAGAAAGAAGAAAGAAAAAAGAAAGAAAGAGAAAGAAAAAGGAAGAAACAAAAAAGAAAAGAAAGAAGAAAGACAGAAAAAAGAAAGAAAAAGAAAGAAGAAAGAAAGAGAAAGAAATAGCACAGTAGCAAGTACAGTTGTGAATTTTTGTAGCTCCAATGAAATCAACAATAGAATGGCAGAAGGTTTAATAAGCTCTTGTTAGCTGTCCATTCTGTTAAATTGTGAATTGTGGTGTTCTTTAGGGATTACAGCATCAAACAAATCAAGATGCTCAGAAATTCTAAGAACTGTTACTGATACTACAACTTTTAGGGAAATGCACTCCGTTTCCATGCCTCCTGGAAAAGGAAGATATGGTGGAACATGCTCACTTCCAAAAAGCCCTGGAGATACCAGCACCCAAGCCAGCTTACATGAAGTTTGGTCAGATCAGTGCCTTTGAAGGGAATTGTAAAAGGTCAGTGATGAGACAGGTCCATTAGGAAACTGGTGATTCTGGGTGAGAGAGGCAGCAATCATAGCTTTAGTATGCTTGTGGCTTGCACCCCCTATCCTCTTGAGATAATCAGCTTTCTGATGATATTGCAATAATCTTTCATGGCTTGGTTTATATCTTATTCCAGGAAAGTGTGAATCTATAGAGATAGCTGGATTAGAAAAAGGCCTACATTCACTATTTGTAATATGTGTCATTCTTGCAGGTGTGAGATGGATCTCATTGTAGATTGAATTTGGGTTTTATTAATAAGTGATGGTGAACATTTTAAATGTGCCTGTTAGACATCTGTTGGTTTTCCTCAGGGAAGAACCTATTGATTATTCTCTGTATTTCAGTAATTTTTTGATTTTCTGTTGTTGACCTTTATAAATACTTTATACATCCTTAACACTTTGCTGTGCTGTGTGCAAGTATTTTCATCCATTCATTAAGTTTTAGCCCATATTTCTTTTGACTTTGAGAAACTCTTTAAGTTTTTGATACAGTCCCATTTTTATTTTTTATTCTATTGCCTATGACGACTCTTTTGACTACAAAATCTTAGAACATTCTACTTATTTTTGATACTTTATATAATCATGTCTGATCTCAACATCTCAAATGTGGATTGACTGTGGTTAAAGGTATAAGAAATCAACCAAGCTTTAATTTTAATATATAGTTAAACAGTTTTTCCCAGCACCATTTGCTGAAGTGTATGTTTTTAATCCAACTTATATATTTTATTTTTAGTCCAGTTCATATATTTTGTCAAAATGAGCTGATTATATATATGTAAATTTGTCCTAAAACATTTAAGTCTGACACATCGGTCAGAATATATCCTTATAACATGCTAATTTGATCAATATAGCTTTATAGTATATTTTCAAGTTATGTAATGAGATATCTCTATATCATATTTTGCAGAGTGGTTTTGGCAACTTGGGTCTTTTATGATTTGGTACAAACCATTAGTGATTCTTCTAAATACTAAGTCCTTGAAGAATGGCATCTCAATTTGGATGGTGGTTGCATTTATATCTATATAGTAGTTTAGTTTGGATACTCATTTGAAAATAATAATTCTTCCATTCATGCATATTGATTTCAAGAAATCTTATTTCTTCCTTCCTTGATTTCTTCTTTGATTGATTTGTTACTTAGCAGTTTAGTTTTCAATAATAATTGGAATTATCATTAATGACAGTATTGTTCTTTTTATGACTAATTTCTATTTTCATAGTGTTCTGATCTGCGAAGATGCTTTGTATTTATTCAATATTTGTAAATTTATGTATATTTGAGTTTTGACCTAGTATGTTACTTTTGCTGGAAAGCATTTCTTGTACACTTGCTAAGAATGTATACTCAGCTTCTTATGTTGAGTGTCATGTATATGCCCATTTTTTCCAGTTATTCTGGCTCCTAATTTAGGGCCTTTGCATCTTATTTTCTGTCTGGCTGATCTGTCTAGTAGTGGAAATGAAATGTTGAAGTCTGAAATTATTACTGTGTTTCTACCCAAGTGTTTCATTGTTTGTGAAAAGTGACTTTTTAAACTATGCTAACCATTCATATTAATAAAAATTAGTGCTTTTTGTCTATTGTTACCTTAACCAATTAACAGTGTCTATTTCTGCTTCTAATTACACTTCTTTTTTGGGGGGCACACCCGGTGATGCTCGGGATTACTCCTGGATATATGCTCAGAAATTGCTCTTGGCTTGAGGGAACATATGGGACTCTGGGGGATCGAACCAAGATCCATCCTAGGTCAGCGACGTGCAAGGCAAATGCCCTACCGCTCTGCCAACACTCTGGCTCCTTCTAATTACATTTCATTTTTTTCTAATTACATATCTTAGATTGAATGCTATTTGGTATGATATATATGTAACTGTACCAGTTTTTATCTTTTTATTTGAAATTGAATGATTGATTTTAGTCCTGTAGTGTTACAGCCCTTAAGATGGGCTTGGATGGTGGAGATGAAGGCCTTTGTTCTTAGGCCCCGGCCACGTGGCTCCATCCCCATTAACCAGCGGGTCTGGGTCCAGGAAAGCGACAGGTATTGAACTAACAGGCAGGCTTCCAGAGAGATGACATCTTTACTTAGCCCTAGCCAACAGATGTGGCTGCTAACCATTTATGCATTCAGCCCTTCATTCTCGCTTCTCCCTCAGCCATAGCTCTCCATCCAGGTAAATGCCAATTCCTCTCCATCCTGGGCAAAAACCTTAATCCTCTCTTGTCAAAGCTTTATCTAACCTTTCCAAGACCCCTCCCAGGAATGGGTGGGGTCTTGCAGGTAAGGTCAAGCTACCCAGGAAGAATGGGGGGTGGGGCCACAAGTCCTTTCATTCTTGGCATGTATTTATCCTGTGAGTTTAGGTATACTTCCTGAAAGCAACGAAAGGCAGATTTTCTTTTCTAATCCATCAAACTACTATATGTTTCAAATGGAGAATTTAGTCAATTGATGTTCAAAGATATATTTTTATATAAATGGCTACAATTCGACTTTGAAGTGGAAATTTGCTTTTATTTAAATTCATGAAAGATCATTTTAGTTGTTGCAAATGTTACCAGATTTCTTGTTAGGTCTTGAAGACTAATAACGTTGATATTTGATAAGTCAGTTCCTGTTTAACAATGGAACAGCATCAATTATACAAGAACTAATAGAGATTTTATTTCTTAAGTAAATAATATTTAAATTTAGTAACATTATTTTATTGAATTTATATTATTTTAATCAGATTGTAAAAGTTTAGGTTTTAGTAATGTTAAATTTTACAATTTTTTCATGTCATGTCCAATAGTAACATGACATATGACTTCACTTGAATCAATAGGACCCTTTCATTCCAGTATCTTTTTCTTATGTCTTCAGTGGTAAGTCTCCCTTCCTTTGGTTTTTATATAAAATTACACATTTTTATGTAACATATGAATATGATCCGGTATTTGTTTTTCTTCATTTGACTTACTTCTCTTAGCATGAAAAGAAATATACTATCATATCCATATATACCAAGGGAAAATGTCATTTTTTGTTGTAGTGGAATATTATGTTATTGTACCACATTTATCCACTCGTATGACCTTGGGCATTGGGTTGTTTATAAGTATTAAGTATATATTTTACAAGTACAAATATACAAATATTAAGTACTGACACAAGCACAGGTGTGCCTATATATTTTTAAGTTGGTGGGTTTTTTCTTTGTATAGAACTCAGGTTGTTGAATGATTAGATCATATTTTAGTTCTACTTGTAATATTTTTCAAAATCTGTATACTACTTTCAGTAGAGGCTGAAAGTGTTTATATACCCACAAACAGTGAGAACATTTCCTTTTGTTTCAAGCATTTCAAATAAAGGCCATTATAATAGGTATGAGGTGCAAGGTCATTGCCATTTGGGTTAGCTTTTCACTGATATTCTTTGATGCTGAACAAGTTTTCACATGCACATTGACTATCTTTTACATGTCTTTAGAGTCATCTAATTAGCTCCATTCATTTTGCAATGAGGTTATATTGTTTCTTGTTGAGTATTGAAGATAATTTATCTATTGTGGATATTACTCCTTTATCAAAGGTGTGGTAGATAAATATTCTGATCCATTCTGTAAAATGTTTAGACAAAAATGTTTTTATAATAGAGTTTTTCTTAGGACTGTTCTTCCTAGGAAGGGACCACTACAATAGAGATCAGGAGCCATGCAATGCTGTTAATCAAACTCAGAGCCTTACTCATGCAAATGTTTCTTCCCAAATCTTTGATAGTTTATTCAATAATGCCAAAGTTTTTCAGTCTTTAGCTGATAGTATGTCCATTTGCTTTTATTGCCTATTGAGAAAAATCACCTGAAGATTTTATTTGAGGTCAGTATTGTGGAGTGCTTTGGCTACATTTTCTTTGAGGGATTTTACGGATTCAGATATAACAGCGAAGTCTGTAATTCATTTTGAACTGACTTTTATGTACAGCAAGGAAGTAATCCAATCCTTTTTTTACATGTGGTCACAAAATTTTTCCAGCAGCATTTGTTGCAGGGTATTTCCTTTATTGATGTTATCATCTCTTTTGTTGTTAACTATATGCTTCTGGTCTGATTATCTGCATTTATTTTGATACCAATACTTTTCTTGTTACTAAATGTTTAAAATATAGTTCAAACTCACAGAATGTGATAAATATCGATTGTTACTCTCAAATTTCTTTGATCGTGCAACTATAAATTTATATTAATTTTTAAAAATATGTTATACAGGGCCTGGAGAGATAGCACAGTGGTGTTTGCCTTGCAAGCAGCCGATCCAGGACCAAAGGTGGTTGGTTCGAATCCCCGGTGTCCCATATGCCTGCCAGGAGCTATTTCTGAGCAGACAGTCAGGAGTAACCCCTGAGCAATGCCGGGTATGGCCCAAAAAACAAAAAACAAAAAAAATGTTATATATCCCGGAGGAATGCCATTGGAGTTTGTATAGGGATTGCATTGATCTGTAAATGTTTTCAGTATCATTGGCCATTTTAGAAGTTATCTGTATAATACTTTCAGTATTTCAGGCCATTTTAGCAACAATGATTCTTCTAATCCATGAACATTGACTATTTTCCATATATGTATCTTTTTTTTACATTCATTTCAATGGTGATATATTTTGAAATATATTCACATTAAATTGAAATAAAACTAAAAAAATTCATTTTATTTAGAAAATGCTATAATGCTTACTAATGATAACATGCCTAAATATGACATCATCTATATTAAAATTATTATTTTATTTTTACTTAAGATGTCAGCATTATTGAGGACTGAAACAGTAATACCAATTGTGTTAGGGCCTATATGCAATTATTTGACATAGTTAACTAAAATTAATAAATTCTAAAGTTTATGTTGTGTACTGTAAGCTGCTTATGAGTTGTAAATGCCATTTCATGTTGTATATATTGCAACATAATGTTTGTTTAAGAAATCTTTAAATACATTAACTATTTGTTTATTTATTTATTTGTTTTTTCAGGCCACACCTGTTTGATGCTCAGGGGTTACTCCTGGCTAAGCGCTCAGAAATTGCCCCTGGCTTGGGGGGACCATATGGGATGCCGGAGGATCGAACCGCGGTCCTGATCCTTGGCTAGCGCTTGCAAGGCAGACACCTTACCTCTAGCGCCACATTGCCGGCCCCACATTAACTATTTATCATACAGTAACTTGATTTTTATGACAATCCTGGCTCTTAAGTTTACTTTTTCTGAATTTAAAAGAGAAATATCAAGCAAGGAAAGAACAAACAAGCGAACATCCATAAAGAATGCCTGCCTCAAATACAAGCAAGGGTGGGGAAGAAGGGAGATGAAGGATATTAGTGGTGGAAATGTTGCATTGGTGAAGGGGAGTGTTCTTTCTTATAACTAAATCCTAACTAAGAACATGATTGTAATCATAGTGCTTAAATACATATATTTTTTAAAAAAGAAAAGAATAAGATGTAAAAACAATTTATTTATCAGAATAACTGTCAGGACAAATAGTTGATACTTTCTATGGGGAAATGTCTATTTAATAATATAGCAATGGATAGCTTTTTCTTTGGAAACATACTAATAAAATATAATATAAATAAAATATAATTATACAACATTTCTACAAAGTTCTTATTTATAAATATATTATGGCATAAAGAATAAACAAAGTAATCTAAGGATGAGTTGAGCATCTATTTGTAAAGATTATTGCAAAGTCTTTTTATATCTACTATGTGAATCTCATAGTGAAATATAACTATATTTTTTCTCCACTTATTTACTATATATAAATATATCAATTTATTAATTAAAATACCTTGGTTGTATTTTATTTTGGGGGTGCCACACCTGGTGACAGGCTTATTCTTGGATATGCACTCAGATATCGCTTCTGGTTTGAGGGACCTTATGGGACTCCAGAGATCAAACCACCGTCCATCCTGGGTCAGCTGCATGCAAGGCAATCTCCCTATCACTGCACCATCGCTCCTTGGTTATTTTTGAAGATTATCAGAAAGGACTGACCATCTTAGACATACATTTAGAACTGAAGTTCCTGGCACTCAGACATTAAGTATCTTCCTCAGTTGTAAAGTGAGTACTATTAGAAATTTATTTATGCATTATGTAAAAAAAACTTAGTGAATGTCTTCTAAATAGCATGTACAGACATATGTAGTGAACAAGTTTGTCAAAGACTCATTTCATTGATTTTTCATTTTAGAGAGATAAATATGTTGCAGCTATACAACATTTCTACAAATTTCTTTTAAGAAGAAAACAAAAGCCTATGTGACATTAAAAAAAACTGGGTAATATAGTCAATAAGATGATCAGTTATTCAACAGTTCTTAAATGGAAGGTTTCTTTGAGGGATTATATTCAATGTGAGAGTCTGAAAAAAGGACAAATAGTGAAAGAAAGAAGATAATTTCATCTCTAAGGAGCAGCAAGCAAGAACATTGCAACATAAAAGAGGCTACCACATCCCAGAAGCTGTCAGAAGACCATTATGATTCTACAATGGTTTTCATGAGAAGATACCAAAATAGGGAGTTTAGACAACTACCGAGTTTAACAGTTGTCTCCAACAGTTTGTGCTACTGTTAAAAATACCACACAGGCTGGCTGGTTTATAAACAGCACACATCTAAATTTTTCTATTATACGGTTAGGAAACACAAAGCCAAAATGCCTGCAGACTATGCGTCTGGTGAGATCCTGCTTCCTTGTTCATGAATGAGTATTTGTGTTCTACTGTCCTCACAAGGGAGCACTTTAGTGTCTTTTTTTAAAACAAAGGCATCAATCTGATTTTGAGGGCCCCAACCTTTATGGTAGAACTACCTTCTGAAGACCCTATCTCTGAATATCAATACGTGGGTTTTAGTAGTTTTATTTGCTTTAGGGGTCACACTTGTCTGTGCTTAGAATTTCCCCTAGCCCTGTTCTCAAGGTTACTCCTCATAAGCTTGCTGAACAATATGGGATGTAAGGGATCAATCCAGGTCTGCTATATGCAAAGCAGATACCTTACCTGCTGCATCATCTCTTTGGTCCCATAAATATCAACTTATTAAGCTTCAACATATACATTTCAGGATGACAAATATTCTGACTGTAGTAGCATTTTTTACTTTCATCCCTGACAGCATTTGTGGTTATAGATTTACATAGAACTGTCCATTTCCTGGTGTTGTAATGAGTAATGATGATTTTGAAAAGCAACATTTTTCCCACAGATGTTTAATTAGGGAAATTTTCTGCATAGAATACTTACTCTCAAGGGAATTGGCCTTTTGCAGTCAAACTAGCTGATGCTTTATCTCGAGACCAATGTCTATTTTACTATGATGCTTTTCCAAGAAGATGGAGAATTTTATTTCTTAAGTATAAATGACAGTTAGCCATTAATATGATGAATAACTGTAATTTCAATAAGTGTAGTCAAACCTGAAGAAAGCCAGGACTGTAGCATTCTGCTGATACATTCCAAAAGCAATGTCACTATCCATCAATAGTCACTTAATCAATCCATTTACAACCACCAAAAGCAGCATTAGAAGTTCAGAAATAAATGAGTTTAAAAATATCTATATTTTTAATGATCATTGTTTTACATAGGACAAAACATTAGATTGCAGTACTTGAATAAACTAGTTAAGTAGGTTAGGTTTCAATAATATCCTGGGAATTTTCACGACAATAAAATGGTATAAACCAAAACTACCATGAAATAGATTTCTTACATTCAGGATCTGAAGTCATTTATGAAGTCCACTATGTGCCATAATTCTTATGTTATCCAGTCTTACCAAAAATGTTTGAAAAGCAAATACATACTTAATAAAGTGGGCATTTACAGAGACACCAAAGAAATAGTCACCTTTTAAAACTCTTTTTTTATTTTTGGGCAAAAACATATTGGTGCTTGTGGGTTACTCCTAGATTTGCACTCAGCAATCACTACTGGTGGTGTCAGAAGACTATATGCGATGCCTGGGATTGAAACTGGGTCAGCTGCATGCAAGGCAAACACCGTACCTGCAGTGCTATCACTCCAGCTCCACTTTTTAAAACTCTTAACACTGCAACATATATTAATTCTGTCAAACATTAATGAAAACAGCCCAATAAATGTCAATAATGCATAGTCTTTGGCACGATTGTCTGAATGTAAATCTTGTTTCCACTACTTTTTATTTATCTTTGGAAGATCTTTATCCTTGTGTGTATCAGTTTCCTCAACTGCAATATGGTGATAAAATCATGTTCTAAGGAATGTGAGAATGGAGTTAATTCAAAGAGTATAGAGCATTCATAAATTCATAAAAATTTCCCAGACATGGGGCCGGAGAGATAGCACAGCGGTGTTTGCCTTGCAAGCAGCCGATCCAGGACCTAAGGCGGTTGGTTCGAATCCCGGTGTCCCATATGGTCCCCTGTGCCTGCCAGGAGCTATTTCTGAGCAAACAGCCAGGAGTAACCCCTGAGCACCGCCAGGTGTGACCCAAAAACCAAAAAAAAAAAAAATTTCCCAGACACGTTATTTCTGCTATATATCCCAGTATTTTATATTTGAGAACATTCATCTTCAGAGATATAGAAGTTTTCTTTCAGTGGAGTTCTGATGAAACATAAAATTTTATTTACTATTTCTACTAAAGTTGTATTACTTAAAACGAAAAAAATAAGATATAAGATATCTGATTATACAATACTAGGAAAATATTGTAGAGAATTTTTTATAAACTCAGTTCTGAAGAAGTATAAACTTAAAAATAAATTCCAGGGTATTAAAATTTTCATTATGATAAATCTTATGAAATTATGTTTGACTTTTTATGTGACATAATTGTTTATTTGTACACTTAATTAAGTTGTCTAAAAAAGGGAGGTTTCTATAATAAGGGATTTATTTTAGTGATTGGGCTCCCATGCAGTTCTGGGGGAAATCTGATTACTCACTGGGTGGATGTTGTTCGAGTCATGTGATGTAGAGATTACCTGAGCAAGATTGTATCCTTGCAATACTCTGTATTCTACAAGGCTCCATGTGGTGATGCTAAGAATAAGCCTTATGCCCCTTTCTATGTCACTGGCCCTGAGAAATCTATTTTAGTTTAATGGGAATGTATACTGAAATGTTGAGTTGTTCCAATTTGCAAAACAAGGCAAAATTAAAGATACATAAAAACAAGAACACAGAGAAGACATCCACAGAGCTTTTGGTAGGATAGTAAAATAATCTGAGAAGGAAAGGTAGAGTTGGGAATATGTAGAACATGTAGTTATTATAGATTTCTAATTTATGCAAAGAAGAGGGTATTAGTTAATAAGTGTATAATAAGGTGAGCCAAAAATTTCCAGATTTGCTTTACCTGACAGGCTACCTGTTAATTCACACTAAAGAACCAGTTAAGTTTTATTTAAGAGAAAAATGGTATGAAGAGGACATGTATTTAGAATTAGTTTTTTTATAATGTTATAGTCAACAATATTAAAGATCACCTTTTAAAATTTCTATTTTTATTTTTAATTATAGCACTGTGATTTACAAAGTTATTCATAGCTGAGATTTAGACGTACAACGTTCCAGCACCAATAAAACCCCTGTGCCCACTTCCCTCCACCAATGATATTAAGATCCTTCTCAGACCTCCACTCCCCTTCTGACATCTTGCTAGTAACACTTTTAAGTTTGGTTGTTAACATTTGATTCTCATAATTTTTGTATAGTTGACAGCATGGTTTGGATTTTAGTTCCGTTCTTTCTTAACACTATCAATGTACCTGAGTCCCTGTGATCCCTGGCTTCCATTCTCTTCCCCTTCACTCCATTTTCTTCCTTTCCTCTCTATACTTTGGAACCAGTAGTCTAGGCAAGTCCCTTTGAAAACATTGTATTCCCTCATGCAGTTATTCTAAATTCCACATATACGGGATATCATTTTGTATTTATCCTTCTTCTGGACTATTTCATTTGACACAATTTTCAGTTCCATCCAAGTTTCAGCTAATTGATGATTGCATCATTTATTCCTTATAGCTATATAGTATTACATTGCATACACATATAGCACATCTTTATGATCCATTCATCTGCTATTGGATATCTAGGTTGAATCAAAATCTTAGCTATTTTCCTTAGTGTTGCAATGAATAGTGGAGTACACACAACTATTTTTTTTTTTAGTTTTTGGGCCACACCCGGCAGTGCTCAGGGGTTCTGCTCAAAAATAGCTCCTGGCAGGCACGGGGAACCATATGGGACACCGGAATTCGAACCTTGAACCAACCATCTTAGGTCCTGGATAGGCTGCTTGCAAGGCAAAGACAGCTGTGCTATCTCTCTGGCCCACACAACTATTTTTAATAGATTTTTTTATATCCTGGTGATAGCAACCCCAAAGTAAAATTGATGGATCATATGCCAGCTAGCTAGATTTTGAGTTTACTGAGAATTTTCCATACTGTTTGCTATAAAGACATCATCCCACCAGCAGTTGATGAGAGTGTTTTTTAACCACATATCCACAAACACAGATTTCCCCCAGCATTTTTGATATATGCTATTATAAATCGTGTAAGATTTTTATTGTCTTTGCCGCATTGTGGTCTTGATTTTTATTTTCCTAATGATAAGTGATGGTGAACATTTTGTCATGTGCCTTGGGCCACTGTTGATTTTTCTTGGAGAAGTTTATTTCTACCCATTTTTATGGTCTTTTTTTTAGATTTTATTTGTTAATATTTTGAGTATTTTGTAAACCCTGGATATCAAGCCTTTATCCTCTTTATTGAAATAGAAATATATTCTCCCACTCAACTAGCTGTCTTTTAGTTTTAACCCAAGTTTCTTTCACTACACAGAGAAAATTCCATTTGTTGCCTTTGTCATTGGCATTATATCGCTGAAATCTCCTTTAAGGTCTAGGTCTTGGAGTATTCTGCCTATTTTCTTCAGTGCAGTTCATATATTTAGATATGTTCTCTAGTTTTTTTTTTATCCAATTTGAGATGAGTTTTGAGGAAGATGTGAAGTATGGATCCAGCTTTAATTTCTTTCAAGTGGTTTTCCAATTGTCCCAACAACATTTGTTGAAAGATTTCTTTAGTCCATTTCATGTTCTCGACTCCTTTGTCTAATAATAGACCATATACCAGTAGGTGTGTCACTAGATAATTTATTGTGACTCATTGGTCTGAATATCTCTTTTTGTTCCAATACCATGTGGTTTTGAACATTATGACTTTGTACTACAGCTTCAAGTTAGGTAATGAGCTACCCCCTTTTTCTTATATTTCAATATGATTTTGACTGAGGTCTTTCATGGTTCCATACAAACTACATACTTACCAGTTTTAAGTCCTTGAAGATTTAGATAGGAATATTTTCACCCAAGACACTAGCAGAAAAGGTTCATTTAATCTGTATAAAATAAGCTGAGGTTACAACCACATGTTTCTATTTATCATTTGTAAGGCACATCAAGTAGATATTTCACATGCTCCAAATATCCTACTATGCTATTTAAACAACACAATACACATTACTTTGCTTCTTTAAATATGGCATGCAGTTTATAATCAATAGGAGTGGATATATCCTGGCACATAATAATCAACTTTGACAATAATTTTTTTTTTGCAAATAATGACCATAGAGAATAATGAATCACTGAAAGTCATTTAACTAACATCTTTTGTTGGTAGAATGAATACACTTACCTGGCCTTAAATTTGCTGTAATCAATTAGTTTGTGACTAATAAAACAAAATAAATAAAAATGATAACAAACGGGAAAATTGTCGAAGCTGTAAGAAAATAAATATATTTTAATAAAGTATATACCGCCAAATAGGTACTAAGCAAAACAGAACATTTTATAATTATGTAATTGGAAGTTAAGAAAAATAGATATATGAAGAGAAATGGAAACAACTCTTATCACCTTTTGTGAGAAACCCTTTACAAATTCTGTGGCACAATACTACAGACTGAGAATGCTTGCACTTGCATATGCAGCAAAATGTAATAGGTCTTTTCTCACACCTGAGAGTGGTTTTAAATCTTTGTAGTATTACAATAAATTATTGTCTAATTGGCAAATATTACTAATCGGAAAGTAAATCTTTGCTTTATTTCACTAAAATATTATATTTAATGAAAATTATATTGTGATTAGTGTACTTTTTAAAAGTTTAAAATATGATCAGATATTGACAGAATTGATTTACACAATTGTTAATTGATGTCACAATATTAAGCACATGGTTAGTTTTCTTATTAGACTCTCAAAATCATTGTGGAAATTATAATCAATATACTTGAAATAGTAACTATAAACTTTGGTTGATAATGATTCATCATTGTATGTTCATCAATTACAAAAACATACCATGCTTATGGAGGTGAAGATTATGGGAAATTTCTATATTTGTATGGAGAGAAGTTATTGGGAAAATTCTAATTTTCTTCCTAATTTATTTTAAGCCACATTTGCTGCAAAATAGTCTATTAAAAACTTGCAGCTAGTCATACTTAATAGTAACTTACAGAGAAGTTAGGGAAAATAATTTAATTCTTGTATAATAAATATTTTACCATAAAATCTTCTCTAACTTTGTTAATTGTTCTTTTATTTATTCTCTAGAAAATCTTTTTCAGGGTGAGATTGACAATTTATGTTCACATCAGCACATTCTCATTTACAAGCTGTTTATCATTAAAATAATATTTACCAATTTGAGGAGCAACATACTTTAAATGTACATGTTTTGTTCACTACTATTTCTGTTTACACAACTTAAATCATTATTAACTTTTGAATGTTTATATTATAACTGTACTATCATTATTGAGTTGCATTGTACATCTAGGTTCTCACAAAATTATGTTAGTATAATATGATGCATTTACTAGGCATCATAAATTTTGTTTTAACTTTTTAATCACTAGAATATAAGGCACTTACCCTGCACTTCATCAACTGATATCAATCCCTGACACTTTAAAGGTATCTCCAAGCACTGCCAGGAGTAATCCCTAAACACAAAGTCAGAAGTAAGCTCTGAGTACTCCAGGTGTGACACCATCTCACACACCTCCTCCAAAGGGAGATAAAAAGAATAGTTCTTAAGTTTAGGACTAGATGCACTCTAAGAACAATAAATTTAGTCAACATCCAATGTTTAAGTTGGAATTTTAATAAAAACCCAAATGATGTTTGCTAGTTGGAATTTTTCTATTTTTGCCATGTTGTTTCTGTTATATCTGCAAAGCTTCACTCACTCAAAAACACCTCTATCCTTCAAATGAGCTTTGTGCCCTTTTATATTATCTTCAAAACCAAACTCGGTGTCCTAAACATTCTACCTTGTACAAATTTATATAAGAAATCTAATTAATTTTAAGATATAACATTCTTAGATAACATTTTGGTACCAAAGAGAGAGCATTGAATAAGGACCTTGCTTTGCTCATGGCTAACCTAGGGGTCTATCCCTGGAACCATTTATGGTCCAGAGCCCCACCAAAAGTAATAACTGAGTTCAGAGACAAAGTAAGCTTTAGTAGTGCCAGGCATGGCCCCAAACAAAATGAAATCAAAGAAGATGAAATGGTTGAGTGTATGCCTTATTTCAAAATAATTTCAAATTTATGGAAAAATTAAAATAACACTTCCAAGAAATTCCAGTATCCCTATTTAAGTTTGATCAGCCAAACTAATATTGTACTTGAGAGTGTGGCAAAACATTCAGGCATCATATATTGTAACTAGTTTATGTCATGAGTCCTCTTTATTTTCTTAGTTCTTTTTTGATCAATAGGGCTTTACAATTGGTGATGGGTGTGTTCATTAATTATTTACTTCAACAAATTTACTTTTTCTTATATTTGTAAATTGAAAACCATTGTTTTATGTGTGATACTAAATATATTTACTCTTTCATTTAATCTCCTTGTATGTAACTACTCATCATAATACCTTATTTTGCCGGCAATTGCTATGAATTTTTGAGTGAAACACTCAGGGACAAAAGAGAATGAAGAAAGAGTGGAAGAAATATACACATTAACTATCAGAATTTTTTCATTTCTTTATGACTGACATAGAGTACAAGTTTAGAAAAATATCAATTAATGAGGTTTTATTATATGTTATTAACCTATGTACACAAATTCACTAAAATTATGGAAATATATTTTGATGCTTAAATAATGGTACTTTTCATTTACCATCCCCTTTTTGATAATTCTTCTAGATTTTAATGCTTAGACACCTTTAAGTAATTAAAAGCTATACTCTGTACTAAAATGTTGCAGATATTTTCATTACACTTAAGTCTCCAACAAACCAATTTGAAATGTTGCCTTTGTTTTGTCCAACTGTGTTCAACAAAATATTCTGCTTATTAAAATAAGCTTCATATTTTGACACTATTTCCACTTTGACACATAGGTGATAGGATAAGAATAAAATTAAGCAGTGAGAAAAGAATGTCAATATCGTTGGTATCAAAGCCGTATTAATTTTTTTCCTATTTGGTTTTGTTTTCTTCTAAAGTCAAGTAATTAGAGTTTGACCTTCTGATACTTCAGTGAGAAAAATGTATACAACAGTTCTTCTGATTAGAATTGTCTTGTGAATATGGTGTTTGACATTTTCTGTTTCATAACAGGTCACTAAAAAAGCAAGATGTTTTATTGCACAGGGACTGGTGGATGAAGCAAGCCTGGTTAATGGTTTGTAACTCACAAGACATTCTGTGTGAGATAGTCACTTGGGCCACCCCAAAAGCAATTTATTACTTCTCTTTGTGAGCTTAATAGAAATTCTGACACCAGTTTTCCCAAAAGAGCAGCACTAGTCCATTTGGACATATGTTCCAAATGTGTGTAATTGTGTGATACAGCATTCTTGTTTATAATATACATTAATATGGCAAACTAAGGGCTTTCATTCTGATTTCACAAAATAACAAGCTAATTTTGAATGACTAGATAAAAGTAAATTAAAATCTGAGCTTCTCTTTTCTAATCTATAGAACATAGATATTAATGAATTCATTTGGTGGTTTTTAAAGGTTAAGTAAGTTAAAGATCTAAAGCATGTACATCGGGAAGTAATACAGAATTTACCTTTTAAACAATATTCAATATTTGCAACAATATTCAATATTACCTTTGGAAGCATGCATGAAGAAAACATAATCTCTGCATTTGTGAAGGTGTTTGTGGATGCATAAATGTGCTCAGGAGTAAGGATAAGATGTAAGGGTAATAGTAAGACAAATTTTGGTATTGTAGTTAATTCTTGAGATTACTTCAAAAAATTAGTAGATTTTTGGCAGAGAAAATAAAATAAAGCCCATTTTTGAGGGGTAGTGTCACACCTGGGGGTGTTCAGAATTATTCCTGGCTCTGTACTTGTGGCCAGCTCCTGGAACCAAATGAAATACGGGGTATTGAACTTGGGTTGGCTACATGCAAGGCAGGTGTCCTAACCATTGCTCTGGCTATTTCAGTAATTTTTCTGTAGCCTACAAGTAATTCAGCATAGTGGTTGTGATTTGTTATTTGCTAAGGAGTCTATTAAGTCATAGTTTGAGACTCTAAACGTAAGAATCTTTTGCTAAGATCCATGCAAATCTGGAAATACTTAGAGTACAGAAAGTATGATTTAAACAGAACCACTTTGTTTTGGTAGAAGGTGTGATGGCAGAGCTATCTGGGACACAATACATTATAAGAGAAGGATCTAGGCAGAGATAATTGAATGACTGATTAAGCAGGCTTTCTTTATGAATGTAAGAATGGTGATTTAAAAAGTAACATGTAGACTTTCTTCTGGAGTCTGAGATGTGATCTTGTAAAAGTCCAATTGCTATTCTTTAAGACATTACCTTAAGTTTTCTGCTGGGATGTAAAACTGTGAAGAATTCATTGCACACTTCTCTGGTTAATTCCGTACCAAGTTATCATTTTTTTTTAAAAAAGCTCTTTAATGCTTTCCATTCCAGATTGATGAAGGAATTCTATGCAAACCATTTGGCTGGCAGCCTTCACTACAGAAGAGAATTTTCCTATCCAACGCCAAAGTTTCAACTTGGCATTTTTATGAAAACAGGCAAATCATCCCATCATCTAATTGATGTCTATGAATTATGCTAGCTATGGGATGTAATGCTGAGGCATTTTTAGGGAAGACAGTAAATTTTAGGCTCAAAATATTCTTTGTACAAACAGAAGACTATACTTACTTGCTAAAGCAGGAATTTATCTCTCATTCTCCAAGCATCTTTAACATACAAAAATCTCTGTAAGCAAATATTAGTACTCTCTAGAGGTCACCTTTGCATCCTTTGTAAGAAAATAAATTGCACCATGAAATTTTAACCTGAATTAAGGGAGATACCTAATGTAGATATATTTGTATCTTACACAACATTTTCTGCTTAACCAGAGTTGTTGACTTTTTGAAATTTTAATTTTTCCATAGCAAATGTAAGTTAGCTTTATCTTAGTTTCTTCACAATCCATAATAACAACTATTCTTGACTTATTTTCAGAAATGAAAAAATCTCAGTGTGGGGACCACTGCACCCACTATAGCATTTAAACAAGTCGACATAAAGACAGGAACAATTTTGTAAATGGTGTTTTGCTAGCAAAGGGAAATCCATTAGGGGACAGAAATGAAATAGAATTTGATGTCTCATTTCTTTGAGCCAGCCCCAGTGAGATGGAGCCTGAAGTGCATGTTGATGGGTGGCCCAGATAATCTTAAATACCTTTTAATGTCCAAGTTTGAAAAAAAATAACACAATCAGCTTCTTCTTCATTGCAGTTTTTGCTTAAATATTTAATGAATGTATCCTACTCCTTAGAGTACTCCACATTGCTAGTTCTAAAGAATTGGTGAACTTTTGTTCATTGTTACCATAACTTGGGTATCAGCAATACTCCTTCAAGTGAATTAACTCAGAAACCTAACTGCCATTGTGATTAGTATAGACTAACATTTATTTTCAAGTAAGGCAATGAAATATTGAAACTCATTTGTGGGTGGCCACATAGCTACCAAGTATTCATAAGAGGTCAACAATTCAAGATTTATCACATGCAAGACTTTTCATTTATGAATTTGAGAATTAGAAGTGTTTTCTGAGAAGAGAGAAATTCTTCAGTATGGGAAGAACTAATTCAGGGCTGAGTATTTTATTTAGATTTTGTGCTCTGCCCATTGCCATGTGTCACATTGGCTTCAACCATGAAGTATCTCAAAGTCTAGATGGAAAATAGACACAAAATGAAGAATTATCATATTTAATAGGTACTCCCTCTTTAAGATTTCTCATTTCCTTGTCCTGTTATTTAATATACTATAGATATAGCATTTGTCTTTCTTTTTCTGACTTACTTCACTTTACATGATATCCTCTAGTTCAACAGCACTTAAAATATTTGAGAGAAGGTTTTGTTAAAATTTAATCATTCTTACTTATAGAAATTTTACTGAAAATATACATTAGATATAAGAACATATATATTTAACAATATTTTTGGGGTTTTTTGCCACACCCAGAGATGCTCAGGAGTTACTCTTGGCTCTATGTTCAGAATTAATTCCTGGTGCTGCGTGGGGGACCTTATGGGTTGCTGGAGATTGAATCTGGGTCCACGACAATCTATGCAAACTGCCCACTATCACTCTGGCCCACAATAATAATTTAATAAAATTCACATAAGATAAAATTTATATTAAGTTCACCTTTTTAAAATGTAAAATCCAGTGTTTTTTGAATGTACAAAGAGTTGTGAAATTGTCACTACAATTTAACTTAGGAACAATTTAATCACCTGGAAATGTCTGATCCCTTAGTATATTCTCCCTCATGGAGATAAGGGTCTAGTGGGATGCTCCCACTTGTAAGAAACAATTTTATTTATATTATTGGTGTATTTCAAACATATAATTAAATATTCTAGAATTCTAGACTATAACAAATTTAAGGAGTAGGGGATACCACAACAACAATTTCTCAAAGTGGTGTTCTTATAAAGACACAGACATTTTTCTTAAATTAAAAAAAAAACTCCTTGAATTTTTAAAGAGCTTATTTAATATTCAAAATTTTTACAAAGCTAGTCCTGGCAATTTTTGCCTATGGTTTTGTTTCTTTCATGAAGTAGTGGGTTTCAGTTTTTCTCACTCTGTAATTCCTTTAAAAACAGCTTATTATATGCAAATAAAATAAAAAATAAACACTCAGATGCTCCAGACCCATTTATAAACTACAAGTTATATTTTTAATTCTATAGCAATACTGCCCTTGCTATATTTCTTTGAACCTAATACAACTCTCATCAAATGTCAATATTCACACATATAAATCTATATGCATTCCTTTTTGTCTACTTATTTTAGACATTTTTATGAAATTAGCACTAATTAATATATTACAACAAGAAATTTGGGGCAGAATATCAAATTATGCAATCATAGATTATAAACTGTTTGAAAAGATAGATACACAACATAGATTTTTCTGTATGTCTAGGGCACAGACAAAAATATATCAACACTGCTAGAATGGTGGAGGGATATTGGCACTCTGGTGGTGAGTTTCTGTAGTAGCATTGTACTCATAAAAATAATATTATTATGGGGCCCTGAGACATAGCACAGTGGCGTTTGCCTTGCAAGCAGACGATCCAGGACCAAAGGTGGTTGGTTCAAATCCCGGTGTCCCATATGGTCTCCCATGCCTGCCAGGAGCTATTTCTGAGCAGACAGCCAGGAGTACCCTCTGAGCACCGCCGGATGTGACCCAAAAAAACAAACCAAAAAAACCCAAAACAAAAAAATAATATTATTATGAACCATTCTGCCTCAGTCAAAATTATATAGATCTATATGTATATATGTTGGAAGTGTTTGTTCATAAGGCAAAGCCTGAAACTATCTGCTTCTCTCAAGGAAGCTATGTGAGAAGGTAGCATTTTGAAATTCAATAAATCAACAATACATCACATGTCTGATGATATACTGAATGCATGGTTGTACCAGTGAACAAATAAAACATGGTTCTTGAACCAGGGATATAGCTTAATGCTTACGTGTTTGTTCTGTGAGAAATCTTAGGTCCAAATCCTATTATTTACTATAACAAAAATAAATAAATACATAAATAAATAAATAATAATATCACAGGGTACTTGGCCTCATGGAATTCATTGTCTCAGCAGGAATGGAGAATCCCACAATTCACTCTTTCAAGCCACTAAGTCTATTTAAAATGGTGTTTAGAAAATATCATTATAGGGCCGGGCGGTGGCGCTGGAGGTAAGGTGCCTGCCTTACCTGCGCTAGCCTAGGAGACGGACCGCGGTTCGATCCCCCGGCGTCCCATATGGTCCCCCAAGCCAGGAGCGACTTCTGAGCGCATAGCCAGGAGTAACCCCTGAGCGTTACCGGGTGTGGCCCAAAAACCAAAAAAAAAAAAAAAAAAAAAAAAAAGAAAATATCATTATACTACTCATGTATAGAATAAGATACAAACAATGTCAATGTAGGAAATGCATGAGAACCATAGGAGATCTGTTCTCAATCATAAATTCAATGCTTTTTTCTTAGAAACTGCCTAAAATAGCCATCCCAGTTTTTTTTTTTTTTTTTGCAATTTTCTTGGATTTAGTATTGATGTACCAGCTCTTGAAGCAACAGTTTCTGATGTTCAATGTTAGTATTTTTATGGGTAACTGCAGCAGATATAACGGTCTTATTCTTAATAGCCAAATAAATATATATAATATTAGAAACACTTATAATAAGGACTACTAATTAGTTTGTGCATTTGTATTGGGGTAGGCAGTGTACACATAATCATGTTAGAAATAGTACCTTGACTACTAACACCCTTATATACTAACAGCAACCACTGATAAAATCTATAAAGCCAGAAGTGATGCTACCTGTTCATATTTAATTCTGTTATTCTAGGGACTATATTGTTCCAAATTCCCTTTCTTAAATGTTTCAATATTAAAATTTATGAAATTTGAAATGGTAAAAAATATGTGAAGCAGAAATTAAGCAAAAATCACCCTATTCTTTTATATAGTGACAAAGATAAATTACAAGTCTTTCACAGTTATATTTAGGGTACAAATTGACATTGAATTAGGACCATTACCACCACCAGTGTTGTCCTCCCTCTACCCCTATTCCCAGCATGCACCTTATACCTCCCCTTTTGCTCCCTAGACTGCTAGTGTAGCCAATTCCTTTTGTATATATCTTGATGTAGATTGGGTATCTTGATTCTGTTTTTGATGACTTTGGGTTTGCTCCTGGTACCATCCACTGTTTTTTTCTTCCCCCTCCATTTATGAGGCAAAACAAGATTCTAAAAGTTGTCACTACTAGATGCAGTGGAGACAAACATAATGTGCCGGAAAGTTCCATTGTAATTTGTTTAAATAATACTCAGATGACTCCCATCCCTCTCTGAACTGTGTGAGAAAGATGCATTCAGAGATCACTTCAAGAGAAATTTTGAAAGTGCACAGAAATGGGGGCCAGAAGGATAGCAAAGCGGTAGGGCGTTTGCCTTGCAAGCGGCTGACACAGGACAGAAGGTGGTTCAAATACGGGCATCTTATTTGGTCCCCTGAACCTGCCAGGGGCAATTTCTGAGCGCAGAGCCAGGAGTAACTCCTAAGCACCGCTGGTTATGACCCCCCCCAAAAAAAAAGAAATGCATAGAATTGAAAGGCACAAATACATAAACATTAGGATAGTTTATCCTGGTTTCCTTTCAGATTTTACTCCATATTTTTCTATAAACTATACTTGATTGCCTGAATCAAAGTAAATTAATGATCTTGTCTTGTCCTTCAACTGATCTTCCCAAGACTTTGCCTCTCATATCCTCACAAAATTGGACACGACCTAATTCCTAGTATAAACGTCTTATTCCAAGACAGATTGATAAATGTAATAGCAATAATTTATGATATATGGTATTTCTGATGGATGCAGATGCTTTCATTAGACCTATAATTTAATTCAGTCTCTCTTGAGTACCTGTTAATGGTTAAATATTAATATTATATCTTGTGAATTTTTCTCTATGCTTTCATTGTTAGTTAATACTTGAACAGAAATAACATACATAGTACTACTCCTGACCTCTTCTTTACCTGACATTTAACAGTCACGATAATGATTATAATAATGATTAATATTAATTAAAAATGAACTGCTTGCTAAGAGCCCGTTAAAGTTCTTTGCATGCATAACTTAATGCTTCACAACAAACAACTCAATGAGTTAGGCTCTATTGACAGCCAGGTTCTATAAAAGAGGAAATTAAAATTTTCAGTTATTGAATAACAAAGTCACTGAACTAGTAAATAGAAGAATGAAATTAGAAATATAATTTACTTAATTATGCTATTTCCACAAGATAATTTTGAAAATATGCTTATTTATTTTAAATTTCTGTTTCCCTGCCCCATCTAAATCTAATGCAAGTATTCATATGGGTTACACATAAAACATTGCTCTTGATAATTCCTAACTTATGCCTTAGATTTTAGAGTTAAGCAAAGTTATAGGTAGGCAAGGTTAGACTCAGAAAGATTACAACATCTGGCAATGAAATATACTATATTTTCTGGCGTATAAGACGACATTTCAACCCATGAGAAACTTCCTAAAAGTCGGGAGTCATATTATATGCTGCTATACAGCATGCTGAAACTTGTTCAAGCTTCAGGGATGAGTGATCTGCACCCCTCTTACTTTTAAGAAGTAACTTACTTTTAAGACTTTTACAAAGCTTTTCATGGGTTGAAGGGTCGTCTTATATGCCGGCAAATACTGTAATAATGATGCAGTAAACTACTAAGTAAGAAACAATAGGAACTTTGGCAAAGACCTGACAGTTTTTCTGCCTATAAAGACCTTGAAAACAACATGGTATATAAAGGCAAAAGTCTTAATGAGAGTGCACTAAAAATTTAGAAGCCTGGTCCTAATAAGGTCTATGAGATTTCTCATAGAAGCTTAATGTAGAGGACTAAAGATGGTAGGACATTGATGAATGCATGGTCATTAAAAGTAGTTATCTTAAAGAGAGAGCCAAAGAAGTGTATGCATAAAATAACCTTAAATAAGAAAACATCTGAGAAGGCATAAATATTAAAAGAGGACCCTACAATATTTATAAGTGAAGGGTCCCAAAGATTTATAAATGCAATAATCAGACTTAGAAACCCAGATCACTAAAATGATCTGAACTTATAGAAAGCAGGGGATGTTCCATTTTGCTACATGACCTTCTACTGAAGGGTGCTTGACAAGCATAAGCAAAATGAACTAATATGCACATTGCTCAGAGAAGAAAGCACTAAAGATTCTGACATCTCCTGTTCAGAAAGAGTCTACACCAACGTGTAGGGAAAAACTCCATATCCAAGATTAATATCGAAGTGTGGACAACAGGAAATATGTGGATAATTTGTTTACTCTGCTGTGAAATGGTACTGTTGTACATTTTCTGGGCATCCTGTAGTTTAATAAATTTTCTTTTCAAAAATAAAAATCAATCTCTAATCTCTCACTTTGCAGCAGCTTTGCACCAAATTTAACCAACCCTCTATCTAATTCATTCATCCAAGGAGGTAAAAATCTGGGAAAGCTAGAGAGGGATGGATTTCTTTCCATGCATTCCTGTAAATATAGCAGTACCTATATTCACATTAAATTTTTTAACTGAAGTAACATTGATTTGTAAAGTTATATTGGTGTCATGTGTATTAATTTATGTATGAATAACTGCATTGTTGGTATGCTGGTTTCCAAAAGTGTAGTCTC
Organism: Suncus etruscus; assembly: GCF_024139225.1. NCBI lineage: Eukaryota > Metazoa > Chordata > Mammalia > Eulipotyphla > Soricidae > Suncus > Suncus etruscus. The sequence continues at coordinate 81,765,278 of NC_064868.1, forward strand.
TATCCTTTGCCATGCAATATCTCCCTTCTATTCAATTTTTATTAAATACTTAAAGCAAGGATCAGTTTCATATGATATATGCATCTAAATGATCTTTCTGAAATCATAATAAGAATGAAGGGAATGTAGCTATATGGAGATGGACTTTTTCTAATTAGGGAGAGGTCAGATTTATTGAAATAAAGAATGTGGATCTATAATCATGTTAATAAACTAGACTTATTCCTGAATCAAAAGCTTTCTAATTTGTATTTCCTAATTCCTGAGATCATAATAGGATGTATCTTCAATATTAGACTATCATCACTATTCTCTATTATAACAATCAGTGTAAAGTCACAATGTGAAAATCACATCTATAATAAGCATTTCAGTTGTTTGTCACAGTCCAACTTGAAAATTTTATTTGGAATAAGTATTATTTTTAACCATATTCAAACACATAGGCACTAAATATGGCTAAATTAAGTCAATACACAGATGTGTTTTGTGAATTTTGAAGTTTCTTTAATAAATCCCCATGAATTTCATGCAAGATGTTATGTTTTTCACATACATTCATCAGATCCTAATGATGAATAGAACTTAGCAGACAAAAAATAAAAACAAATCACACTTATCTTTAGTCATCATAACCATTTCATACATACCAACTTTTTATAGAATAGCTAAGCACATACACAAAAAAGCTACCAGGATGCTCTAATACGATTTTTTTTGTTGCTTGTGTTTTTTAAATACAATTTCTTTCTTCTCTTTTGAGATGATAATGAGCATGATGACACTGCAAGTCAAATTAGAGAAGAGCAGGGCCCTTCCAGAGCTGGTTTGATAATCTGAGATTATTAAACAAGGCTAAAACTAATAATAACACATACAAAATTCAAATTATAATACAAAATATAAGCAGATTCATGATGGAGGCGTGTCCACCTCCATCTACAAATGTTATTCGACTGCATTACATTTCACCCCCTTCCCCCAGCCTGTCGGTATAACAGGCTATTTTTTTTTTTTTGGTTTTTGGGTCATACTTGGCAGTGCTCAGGGATTACTCCTGGCTTTATGCTCAGAAGTCACCCCTGGCAGGCACAGGGGACCATATGGGATGCCAGGATTAGAACCCCCTCCTTGTGCTTGCAAGGCAAATGCCTTACTTCCATGCTATCTCTCTGGCCCCTGTTCTTAATCTTAATTTTTTGATGTCACATCATCTTCATGAATCTTCTTATCAATTTCCACATTATCATCCTCCTAACCTGTCAACTTGTCCATTTCTACCCATCTTCAGCTTCATCTTACTCACCATTGTTCTTTTCCTCTTCCGAAACTCATTTCTTCTTCGTATCTACCCTATTCTTAGTCTCCTGTGCCCCATTTCTTCATTGGTAAAACCAATAACAGATGTCTCTTTTTTACTTTGCCTCCTGTTTAAGTGCCTTCTTCTCCCTTAATAAATTTCTGGTGATTTTCCTGGTTGTGACTGAAACCTCATGATCTGATGAAGATGATATTTAATAAGAAAGGCAGTCTAGCTATTTTGAAATAAGTCAGCAGCAGGATATGGGAAGATTGTAACAATGACTTCAAAGAAGTGAATGAGTGAATTTTAGTGAAATAAAATAAGTGAGAAATTTGGGTTGGAGAAATAGATCAGCAGGTAAGCCATTTGCCTTCCACACTGCTAACCTGGGACTGACATGGGCTCAATCCTGGCCATCCTATGTAGTCCCCTGAAACAACGTGGAGATATTTCTGAGTACAAAACCAGTAACAACTCGAGTGTGGCCAGATGTGATCCAAAAACCAAAAACAAAGGAAAATAAAGAGAGAAATTTGACACAAACCTTGAGCAAAACAAAACACTGAGGAAAAGTTAAAATGTAATGGAATTGTGTATTTTGCCTAAAGAACAGTTTGAAGCAACAGTTATAACAATGTTACCTGAAATAAAAAAATAAGTTATAAACAATTATTTATAAGAAAGACAAACATTATTTAAAACAACTAACACGTACTGAATTTAAAATCACATTCAGGAGAGATAGTACAGGGGTGAAGAAGCTATTTTGCAAGTAGAGAGAGTCCCAGTTTGATTCTGTATCTTATCAGGTTCATCCAGCACTGCAGTAGTGATCCTTGAGCTGAGAGTCAAGAGGAAGCCTCAAGCACAATTTCCTGTGTCCCTTAGTAGACTATAAAAACTGAATAATATAATAGAGGGGTTTAAAAATAAATTAGAAATTATTGACGTAGATGAGCTGAAAATCATAGTCACTGAAAACACACAAAAAGATGAGCCAATAAAAATATAATTATAAAGTATAAAAGTAGTGTAGATTGGGGCTGGATTGAAAATACATAAATTACTATTGTGAACATACATGAGGAGCCCTGGTTTGATCCTGAATACAACATTACACCATAAGCACCACTACATATAGAATTAGAGAACCTTTGGCAACCTTCAGAAAGTCCTATTATCCACCTCACCACAAAGTTGGAAAAGCTCTGCACCTATACATGGAACTATTGACCTAGAAGGCTGAGAATCACTGAGAAAGGCTGCTCACCTTTTGGGTGCAATCCTTGGGACACTACCCAAATGAAAAAAAAAATCAAAACAGAGCAAATTAAAAAATACAAAGTGTCTTATGAGCATATACTAATGGAAATAATGTCTGCATTATCTGAGTCCCAACAAAATATAAAAAAAAAAGCACTACTTGAAGAAGCAATAGTTAAGAATCTCCCTAATTTTGAGTAAGAAACAAAAATTAGTGGCCGGCTAGGTGGCGCTAGAGGTAAGGTGTCTGCCTTGCAAGCGCTAGCCAAGGAAGGACCGCGGTTCGATCCCCTGGCGTCCCATATGGTCCCCCCAAGCCAGGGGCAATTTCTGAGCGCTTAGTCAGGAGTAACCCCTGAGCATCAAACAGGTGTGGCCGAAAAAAAAAAAAAAGAAATGAAAATTAGGTAGATTCTCCCATTATATATCTAAATAAAATGGTTCAAAGAATTGACTATATTAAAATAATTTTGAAAGACCACAATAATTGTATGTTTAAAGATCAAAAATAGGGACCCAGAGTAATGCTACAGTGAACAGAGCAATTTTCTTGCAAGAAGACTCAGGTTTGATCCTGGCATTTTATAGAGTGCCCTGACTCCTGCCAGGAGTTATTCCTGAACACAGAGCCAGAAGTAAGCCCTAAGAACCACTGTTGTATCGTCAATTCCCTCCAACATAGAATTTAAAATAACTGTAAAATAAAATAATCATGAATGCTATTAAAGAGTTACATAAAAGTCACTCCAGTAATATTATCTATACATTTCAATTGAAGCCATATAGGACCAAAGAGCATATTGCCAGATATATAATGTTCTGAAAAACTTTTTTTGTTTATTCACTTGTTTTTACTGTTTCTTGCATTGCAGTTTATCAAACCTAGAAACTTATCTAAGCAAGACAATTTCTCTGTTGATGAGCCACATCTTTAGCACAAATAACTCAACTTGGTTATTTTATTTTCTTTGGGAGGTTTTGGACCACACTTGATATTGTTTGTGGACTACTCCCAGCTTAATCCTTGGGGTCACTCCAGCAGCAATCAACGAGCCATGCGTAGTTCCAAACATTGAATCAATGTCAGCCACACTCAAGAAAAGGTCCCTGTAAAATTTCTTCAGTCCAATAACTTTTTAGGAGACAAATAAATCATTAGATATTTAATTAGACAAAGAAGAAATTGAATTAGAGATGACAAAGGAGAAATTCCCAGAGATAACACAGAAGGGGCTTAATGTTTCTTTGATCAAATATATGCCAGTAGTAACGTTTTTACTTTTAATAAAGGATGTTTTTTAGAATAGTAGACTCTAAAATCTAAAAAAAAATAGAAACTTGAAGACCTCCATAAACCCAAGAATGTCATTTAAAACATTAATTTTAAAAATATCTCAAAAAAAATCAGAAGTGAACTAGATGGATTCAATATCTGTTTTACAAAGCCTTTGATGAAGAGGTTAAAACTATTCTCAACTTCTTTTTTTGATTAAAGAATAAGGGTGGCTTCCAAATATATTTTATGAGGTCAAAATTACTCTGGAACTAAATACAAGTAAGAACATCACAACAAAAAGGAAATGGTAGTTCAATATTTGATAAACACAAATAAAATGTTCAACAAAATTTTAACACATTGAGTTAAAAAACACATCAAAGGAATCATGCATCATGACCAAGTGGGTCTTATACAAGGATTGCAAAAATGATTCAATATACCGAAAAACTCAATTGATTATGCTTTATTAATAAAAGATAGAAATTATTTGATAATATCAATAGATGTTGATAAAATATATGTTAAGTTTCACTACCCTAAAACTGGGCAGGCATTGATGCAGCACATGCCACCATAATAAAATGAGGTAGGCCTGAACACAGAGCCAGACACACAGCATAATAAAATGCATGTAACCCCCAGCTGAAACTTTATTTAATGACTAAATTATTGGAAACCCAGAGTAAAAACAAGCCAGTCTACTATTACCATTCTTTTAACTTTGCTAATTTGGTATTGAAACTAGAGGTTAGCATGCTAAGCAAAGTTACTCAGGAGAGGGACAGATAGAGAATGAACTCTCTCATATGTAGGATATATTAAAATGTAATAATATAACAAATGGTCCAAACAACAGAATCTGTGAACTAGTCTACTAAACTGAGACTACTATGGTAAAGAGATTGCAGGATTGAGGAGCAGGGGGTTTGGACGGCCCTGATATAATGGTAGAGAAATTGTATTGGTGAGGGTATGAATTTGGAATGCTTTATGCACTAAACATTAACATTAACAGTATTGTAAGTCATGATAACTAAACTACAACTTATTTTATTAATGAATTGATAATTCCTTGTGATATAGTAGGTGTGTGTTATATATTATGGGTTCATATATATTATAAGAGTTCAAGATATAAAATATACTAGCACATATTTAAATGTGGAGGAAAATATTGAAGGGGAAAATAAAAGACTAGCAAGTGGAAGTAGCTCTTGAATATGGAAAACAGGTTCAAGACATGATTATGACTGTGACTGATGTTTTGATTGTAAGCTTTGGAAAATTAATCTGATTTTCAAATATAAACTTTATATAACATTAATAAAAATAAAAACAAACTGAATCTCAAAAGTATTACTCATTATATATATATCATGAAACTTGGCTGTCAATTGAACTTAAGTTTTCTATTTAATACACTATAATATACTTTAAAATGACTGGATTTTGCACATTGGCTTTTAGCAGGTTTTGACTGTTGAAAACTAAAAACTATAGATAATTCAAACTCCAACCTAAGTAGAGCAATTTTAGTACCTGAGCTTGAAATACTATTCAAGATTTTCTCAGTGTTTTGCTTTCTAAAAGTATTCCATTTCACCCACTATGGCATTTATAAGATTTTTATAAAACAATGATACAATTATTTCTTTTATGTTACTTATGACAATTATAGCATATAACCAACCCATACTTAAAACCAATATTTCTGAGTTATGAATAGAGAACACACTCTTCATTTCTGTTTCTACTGCCTTAATATTAGAATGCTACAACAGCAGAATTTTTCTTTATTTTTAATATCTACTTTTCCATTCTAATCTCTTTCTGCTATTTTTCTGTAATTTTAACATTTAAAGTCTATAGTATTCAATCTCTTTCCAGTGGCATAATAAAAGAATGTTATAACAGCCGTAGTTTCCATTGTTTCAATATATATTTTTTCATTCTAAGATTTTTATGCCATTCTCACTACAATTTTAACCCTTCATGTATTTATAGTGTGCATTAAAGAAACACTCATTACATTTTATGTAGTATAAATGATGCCCAACTCTGACAGAAGACCTCCTACTTTTCAATGGTTTGCTTTATTTACAGGAAACATGATGTATGCCAGAAGCAAATGCCAATATTCATGCAAAAGGTCTCCAATTTATATGAAATCATTAACACTCTCAAAGTAGCATGAACAGGAAGGAGATTAATATCTACTTGAATGGCAAAGAACTTTGTCAGAGTTGGTAAGATTCGAAAATAGGAACATTACTTGAACTCTCAGTTATTGAACAACTAATATTTTATATTAATTCTTATCAGGATGTAAGGTGACTCAACTGTGATTCAATTTCATCTACTTGTAGTGAAAGTGTTGGCATGAAATTGCTAACATTGATATAAACATATTGCTCAAAGCCAAATATATATATCCATATATATCCATATTATTTTTTGTTTTGGGACCACAACTGGCAGACTTTAGGGGTTTCTCTTGGCTATGTGTTCAGAAATTACTCCTGGCAGGTTCAGAGATCAATATAGGATTGAACTTGGGTAGGCCAAGTAGAAGGTAAATGCCATAGTACCTGTGCTACTACTTCAGCCCCATGGCTACGTTTTTATGATAACTTCACAAAATTTGTGTTTTTGAAAATAGGGCCACAGGTAGGTAGGTATGGTTCACTCCCCATTACACTTGGATCCTGAAGTAGATGTGAAAGTTCAGTCTAGGCTTTTGCATGTTTATGTTTAGTCTCAGTGGCTTTGGGATAGCTCAGTGCCATATTACATAGTGTGGGGAATATTCACTAGCAGGGCTTGAATTTAGATTTTTGCATATTAAAGGCATACTATCCACCCTTAAGAGCCAGATTCCCAACACCACACAGAATGTCTTGACAAGATATAGTACTTTTGGATAGTACTCTAATTATAAAGGGTAGAGTAAAAGAGAGGGACTAGTATATGATCAGAAAACTGAATAGAAGACAGAAAATACCTGGAGCATATAGGAACTCTTCTGTGAAGTGTACAGAATTAACTATGTCTATGATATGTTTACATTGCAAAATAAAAATATTGTTATATGAGGCAGAAGCTATAGCACAGTGGATAGGGCATTTACCTTGCATGCAAGGTAGAACTGGGTTCAACAGCCTGCATCCCATATGTTCTCCTGAGCTCACGAGGAGTAAATCCTGAGCACAGAACCAGAAATAATTCCTCAGCATTACCAGCTATATTACCACAAAATCATAAAGGGACAAAATATTATGATGTGTAAGTGTGTAGGGAAAAGGCACACAAAGAAATACATATGACATGTTTTAATCAAGATGGTTGGTTTTATTTGTTTTTTTTTAAAAGAAACATCCAGATATTCCACTTATAGATGATTAGGAAAAGAATTGACCAAGGAGAATTTAACTAAAGTAGCTTTTTTTTTACAGTTCTATATGTTATCAACATATCCTCATAATATATTTCTAACATGACTATCCTTAATAAGAAGAAATACTATCAGAAATACTATCAGGTTTTAGTTTGATCGCTTGATGTTGATATTTATGTTCATACTAAAAGAGGTTTATAAAAATAAACCTTCTTTCAGGTTAGTATGCAAGTGTTAGATAATGTAAGTGCCTCAGGTCCGACACATGTCTTATAGTTTAGATCATAGGTATCCTACACAAGCTAGGATTAGGGTAAATTGTGGAAATTTCTCACCTCTTTTTGTCATCTCTTTCAAATTTCACAGCATTCCACTCCTTTCTTTTCACTTAAATGTTGGTCATCCCAAGAAGAAGAATAGTATGTTCAGAACTTCAAGAGGCTGGACTCAGGGCAAGATCAAGCATAAGATAAGAAAACAAGAATAAATTTAGATTTCTTTTGTCATGACTAATTCTACAATTTTCTCTATGCATGAGCCTATATAGGATCATCACGACTTCATTTATATTGCCCTTATTAATTTTTATTTTAAAAAGTCACAGCCACTTATGAGTAAAAAATATATTAACATCCTCCAAAAAAACTTGTAAGGATCCTATTTACCTTCATTTAACTGACTAAATTGAGCCTTTTTTTAGCACCTACTAAATGTCAAACATGAGTTCTAGAAAATAGACTATATATATTGATATAATTCATAACTAATTAATCATTTTATAATACTGTCCAGCTGTTGGGAAGCATTAAGAGAGGTGTCATGAAATGGGAGTCCACAGAACAGAATGGGAAGTGAGAGGTGAATGAGACTGTCCTGTCACAGAAAGGGGAAGGGCAAGTGGAGAAACACATTGATCCTGTCATCTTTTTTGCTTTAGTCCTCAGAGGTCTTGTATAATAAAACCAAGTAAAATAGTATCAAGCTATGACTCTTATTTATGAGATAAGATCTGAAATGAATGGATGGACTATTTCCTAAATGAAAGATTTGAGAAAAAAATTCCAAAGAGCCTTCCTTCTGCTGTGATTCCCACTGCGGGGGTCATGACGACTGACAGGAGCAGTTTGTAAGACATTGGGATGAAAGTCCAAAGGCACTTTGCTCATGCTATTTCATTCTCTTGGATCCTAGAGGTGGGGGGAAGATATTTTTATCATATGCCACAGGCAGCCAGGCAGGTTTGGGTTTTCTTCCAGCCCATTTCTGTTCTGAGGAAGCTCCAAGAAATTGTACCTGTCAAACATGCCAAGGACTAAAAGCAAAAGGAGATGGTTTTGACAGTTTTCAGCAGTCATTTCTGCTGATCACCCATGTTACAATTGCATTGTATGCCTGGAGAATTAAAGGGGTGATCTGTGAATTATGTGTTTGAAAATTAACTCCAAAGACTCTCGGATATATATTTGTTGCCTTGCCACGAGGTTGAAAATGCAGACTTTGTTTGCTTTTAAGCCTCTTATTTGAGGAAAAAGACAGGGCTAGAAAGATAGACTTAATATATGTGGAGTAGATACAGAAAAGACAATATGATTTTATTTCAGTATTAGACCACGGTGCCTGCTTTTTTTTCTGTGGGTTGATTCACAAACAGAAATTAGTTTTCTCTCACACACATACACCCCATAGGGAAGCAGTACATTTCTCTTGCATCTAGTCTCATTTTCAGGGAAAACAAATAAAATAAAGCAAATAATATCAGTTGCCAAGCAAACATCTGTGTCCAGATGTGGGAGGGACATGGTGATAACAGAACATGGACAGTTTCAAAGAAAGTTTACTATAGAAATGAATTGGATTTCTTTGACATTTATTAGGTTTTCTGAACATTATGTCTCTCTGAAATTTTTCTTGTGATACAAATATAGCATCATCATTCAAGACATTTAATTGATCTAGTGTTTAATCATTGCTAGGGGGAGGGAGGAAAATGATTAAAGCTTGCTGCTGGTTTTGTGCTCAGATATCACTCCTGGTGGCATTTTGGGGACCTTTTGCAATGCTAAAGTAGCATTTATCAAAAGGATATAACCAAGGGCAGCCACTGACAAGGCATGTGCTTTATCCCTTGTTCTATCTTTTCAGTCATTAAAATTTAGTACTAACCTAACAGTACATTTTATGTACCTAATGGTAGGTTTCTGACTACATTATGGTTCACTTTTAATTTAGAATTACAGATATGTAACTACTATTTGTAGTTTGTTACTGAATTTTGTCAAATGACAAATTGAAATTTGTCATTGAATTAAGTTCTTGGATTGAGTAAAAGAAGCCAATAAGAGACTGAACTCAGAAGACCTCAAAGCATGGGAAATTTGGTACAAAAAGCAGCTCTGTGTGTTCCTACAGAGTTAACATAACAACTAGTTGAATTGGTCCCAAGCAATAGTTCAGCTGGTAGAGTATTTGCCTTGCACATAGTTTCAATTACTGGCATCCCATATGGATGCCTGAACTTGTCAGAATTGATTTCTTGAGCAAGTAGGGGGCCCTAAGAACCTCCAGGTTTGGTAAAAAAAAAAAAGAGAGAGAGAATAACACTAGAAAGAGCTTTTGGAAAGACACCTGAGCTGCAGTTCACATGAGACCTCAGAGAAAATTCAATATTTATTTAGGAAGTATATGACCAGGAAAAAGAACTTCGTAAATTTCAATGCTAGGGACACTCCCCTGTGGGTCATATAAAGCAGACACAGAGCTCAGAGGCCAGCTGATAAGAGGCACTATTTACTGTCCTTCAGAGGGACAGGAAGGACAGAGTTGTATCAGAGGTCAGACGCATTGGTAACTATATTAACACTTGTCAAGTCCACAATAGTCTTACGGCTAGATGAACCCAACACCATGGACTGCAGTAATCAGAAAACTATTTCACAGTTCAAGCCAACCTAATTTGTTTCAATGCTATCACTGTTCCAATGGGCTTATTGACCACTGCTGAACTAGGGGGGCTTTGCCCTACCCAAAAGATTTATTCTAGAAACCAGTGTCTAAAAGAAATAAAAGCATATGTGTGAGAGAGAGAGAAAGAAAGAAGGGGAGGAGAAGCGGAGGAGAAAGAAGAGGAGGAAGAGAAGAAGCAGAAGCTGAAGACAAATAAGAGAGGAAGAAGAGAAGTAAGGAGGAAGAAGAAGCAAAATCAGAAGCAGAATAAGAAGCACAATCAGAGGAAGAAGCAGAAGAAAAGAAAGAGCAAAAGAAGATGGCAGAGGAGAATAAGAAAGAGAAGGCTAAGGAGAAGAATTTATTTTATAGAGACAGGCAGGGGGAGTGCATGGAGGGAAGGCAGGAACTGGGAACATAGGTGGCAGGAAATATGGACAGGTGAAGGGATAGGTGATGGGCATTTTATGACTGAACCTCAATCATGAATAATATTGCAATGTACCTTATGGTTATTCAATTAAAATCAATTAAATTTTTATATTAGGGCCGGAGAGATACCACAGCGGTAGGGCGTCTGCCTTGAGTGCAGCTGATTTGAACAGATTGTGGTTCAAATCACGAAATCCCATATGGTCCCCTGAGCCTGCCAGGAATGATTTCTGAGCACAGAGCCAGGAGTAACCCCTGAGCACAGCCGGGTGTGACCAAAAATTAAAACAAAAAAAATTATGTTAGAGTGCTTAGAAGAAAGGTTATCTTTATATCTGTCTGTCTGTCTACCTATTTGTTTTTATTTTTTGTGTTTAGGCCACACCCGGTGATGCTCAGGGGTTACTGCTGGCTTTGCACTCAGAAGTCGATCCTGCCTTGGGGGACATCGAACCGAGGTCTGTTCTAGGTCAACCGCACAAACACCCTACCTCTGTGCCACCACTCAGACCCATGTCTGACAACCTTTCTGCAACTCAACTTTGGACCTGAACTACTGAAAGTTTTCAGCACTATTGTAAACCCAAGAAAAGTGTAACTATACCTAGCACAGACTGGAACTCGGTATCCTCAGATGTGTCCCACCAAACAAAATCAGTCTTGACTGCATCTAATCATCTCTTGGGCAGTCCTCTTGTCATCTGCTCCCTATGGAGGACTTTGTGATGACAATTTCTACTTGCAGCTTATGAATAGAAATGTGGCCTGCAGGCTGTAGCTTGGGCACAGCTCTCCACTGTCTGTCCTGGGGTCTTCCCAGGCTCTTCTTCCCACCACGGGTGTGGACACAATGCGGGATTCTGTGAAGCCTTGCCCCATGCTCTCCTTCATATAAACTGGTGATTAAGTCTGGGGTTCCTGTTTGGATAAGGTTTCCTTCTTTTGGGGGCTAATTGTGACTATGGGCATGTGCAATTGACTGGACGACAGCTGGGAACCTATGGGGAAATATCTATGCTGGGACCCCATTCCATGGTGATCGTGTAATAACACCACTTTACAGTTACCAGTTTGAGCACATGCATTTAATGATTTTTAGCTTTATTCCTTAAAATTGAGTATATTGTGTCATAGGATCATTCTATTAATTTTCTGAGGGATGGCTAATTATTTATATTTCTATCACCCTCCTTGAATTTGCAAGCAATTAGAGTCAATGGTGCACATCTTTCTCCTCTTCTTCCTTCCCTTTCTCCCTTTCTTCCGGTCTACCTTCATCCCTGATTTTCTACTTCCTTCCCTTCTTTTAAACATTCTATTCTTCTCCCTGCCCCTTCCCATGTACCCTACCTTCTTTTCTTCCTCTTTTTCTCCTGCAGAACTGATCCCCAATACTACACACGACTTCTAATTGCAAAACAAACCTGTCTTGTTTATCTTTATCAGTTACTAACATACATTTTAATATTAAATCCGGTTTCCAGAGTCACAGCATGTGTTCTACATTATCTAATTATCCTTTGAGAGAGTACTGGCATTTGTGTTGTGTAGGTTTTTCCAACTTCAGTGGTATCTAATGAATTATGAAGTAGAACTAATGTCCCAGAGCTGAAGTTATAGAACAGCAGGTACAACACTTGCCTTACAAGAAGCCAGCCTGGGACTATCTCCACCGTCCCATGAGGCTCCTCTGAGCACTGACAGGAATGATTCCTGAGTGCAGAGCCAGGGTAACCCCTAAGCAAAGACAAAAGCAACAAGAAGATGACTCCTTATTTTTTTATTTAGAGAGTAGCTAAGCTTTAAATGTAAAACATTTCTTTTTTCTCCATTTATCTTGCTTTTATTTAACTCAGTTGCAAGCAACTAAAAACAGCTTTTCCATGTTTTAATTGCTTTTGAAAGAATGTCACAGGTTTAGTCTATAAAGAAAGAAACAAGAAAGTGCCTCACTGCTTTCATGAAGAAACCTATAAGCATAAGGAAACAATCTATACCATGACCATGACAAAATAATTTTCATGTAACTGTTAATCAGTCATAGGATTGTATAAAAATCACACTGATGTATCTGGATAGAAGTTTTGGTTGATTTCATGTGGTAGCTTACATTCTGCATTTACCAGAATCTCTGTCATATATTAGTGCTCAGAAAACATTAATAAATCGATAATGAATAAACATTTACATTGACCATTTTCAAATAGAAATAGATGTAGACATTAATTTTTTCCAAGTAGAATACTGTTATATTTTGGGGGCCAAATACCATAATGTTTTGTCTACCAATAATGTGCTAATACTCTCCATTACAGGCCAGTCTAAAATGTGAATGTCATAAACAGTTGTATAATTATCTTAAATGATATAAAAATGGTATCTCTCGGGCCAGAGAGATAGCATGGAGGTTATTGGTTCAAATCCTGGCATCCCATATGGTCCCTGAGCCTGCCAGGAGCAATTTCTGAGCATAGACTCAGGAGTAAACCCTGAGTGCTGCCAGGTGTGACCCAAACCCCCCCAAAAATGGTATACCTCATTTATATTTTCTTTAGTTTTGTTTTAGTGACAGTTTAATTTGAACACAAGTTATGTGTTAAAGCTTGAGATGTTTACTTGAATATAAGTCATCCAAATTAAAAATAAGATTTAGTGATCATAAATTCTTATGCAAACCAACCATTTGATATCCAATTTTCAAGTAAATATTTCAGTTTATAGAAACATGCATACCATGTAATTAATATAATTAAAGGACTATCCCCACTAGTTCTACTGCACCAATTCTTTATATCTAGTTAAGTTTCATTAAGATAGTAATTCTTTGGGCCCGGAGAGATAGCACAGTGGCATTTGCCTTGTAAGCAGCCAATCCAGGACCAAAGGTGCTTGGTTCGAATCCCGGTGTCCCATATGGTCCCCCGTGCCTGCCAGGAGCTATTTCTGAGCAGACAGCCAGGAGTAGCCCCTGAGCACCGCCGGGTGTGGCCCCCCCAAAAAAAGAATAGTAATTCTCATTTAACCATAATGTAGCTAATTAAGTATATATGAATAACTTTTGATAATAATCCTTTTTATCATATCTATTTGTATTTTATTTATAACCTCAAGCCACATATATTTTGCACATTTAACCTGTCTCTTTATCTATATATATCTTTATATAATTTTATTAAAATTATATGTATCTGAGACTTTTAGTCAAGATGGTTAAGAAACACAAGATTTACCTTCCTGATTAAAGTTGTTGAAAACAAGACAATATGTATGAAGAAGTTTGATACTGGACATAAGGAATTGGAGGAGAGTGGTTGTTGAAAAATTGGTAACAAATTATACCTAACAAGTTTCTCAACTTATATTTAGTAACTTTGGCTATTTTATAAACTTGAAAGTGTTCTAAGGTTGTGGTACATTTTAGTCAAGATGTTTAAATACTAGAGAAGAGCTATCGGTTGACTGAGCATCAGAACAGAGAATGGCAAGTCAAACTATTTAAAAATTTAGAATAAGGACTATAAACTGAATTAAAATACTACTAATACAGCAAATTAAAGGATAAAGATATAATGAATGTGTAAAGGGTAAATGTTTTAGAGTGATTGATAAGGGAACAAAATGGCAAAAATGATCAATTCCAGGAATTAGAAGAATTAAAAAAATGACATGCCCTGTAACACTTCAAGTATTCTAAGGTGGTATTTAAGGTACTCTCAACTTAAAAAAAAAGATAAAACCATATAAAATAAGACAAATTTCTTAAAAGATACAAACTACCAAAGCTTATGCAAGAAGAAACATGAAAAGAGGATGCCCACATATTTAAAAATGTAAATGCATTAGAAAGAAAATGTCGAGCATATAATATAGTACAGGTAATAAGGCATTTGCATTGCAAGTGACCAATCTTGGTTTGATCCCCATAACTGTATTATGTTTCCCCAAGCCCTGCCTGGAGCAATACTTGATCAGGAATCATTCCTGAAGACATTTGCTGTGGCCCAAAACTAAAGAAGTGTCAACAAAAGAACACCTTCCTACCAAAACACCTTCAAAACCTGTAAAAGTTACCTCTGGGGAACCCTAAAATTTTGTAAAAATTATCACATTAGTTATAAATTTCACATGGAAAAGAAATATAAAATAACCCAAATAGAGACAGAAACAATAGTACAACTGTAGGGCATTTGCCTTGCACACAGCCCATCCAGGTTGGACCTTGGGTCGATCTTTATGTCCTGTATGGTCGCCTGAGCCAGGAGTGATTTCTGGCGCATAACCAGGAGTAACTCCTGGTTGAGCAGATGGTAAATGAAAACCTGTTCTTGCTTCTATATTTTGCAATGAAACAAAAATTTCCTAGAATTAATTTTTTATGATTTTTTTTCTGAGAGAACAATAGAAATGAGCTCTAAATTCTTTAAATTTTAAGTATGAAGTACAATATTGTTGATCTATATCTATAATCGTGTGCAGATCTCTTTTCAGAAGATCTCTAGTTTTCTTATCTTAGATAGCTATTGCTTTGTGTCTGGGGGGTCATGGGGTGCTCCCAAAACAGTGCAACAGAATAGCCCAGCCCATAGCTGCAATTTTCAGCCAACCAGACTGGTAACTCAATACAAGGGCTGGGGATTGTGGTGCTACTTGGATCCTGTAGTGCGGAAGATGACCAGAGTCACACAAATGGTGCTCGAAGGGCTCCCCAAGAAAGCCAACTTTGCTTGGGGACCATGTGGTACCAGAGTTTGAACCAGGGTTAGCTGTATGCAAAACAAGTCTGGACTATCCTTCTGCTCATAAATGTAACTTTATACTTGCTATTTTTAACTATCTATGGATTATGTCTATTTTGCTTCTCCATTCCTGGAGAGATTATGTGTATTTCCCTTTTCTAAGGCCCTGAAAACTGTGCCACATTTTGACTCAATTAATCTGACACATTTAGTTATCTCTTATAATGGAGAATAATGGAATGATTGACAGTTGTGAATTGTTTATTGCACTTAGTATCATGTTCATAAATTTTATCTAAACTGAAGCACATAAAAATATTTATTTTTGTAACCAAATAATATATCTTTAACTGTATATATGACATTCTCATATTCTGTTCATTCATTGACATCATTTGGTTTGGTCCTGACTTTGCTATAATGAAAAATAAAATAATGACCACATGAATTCAAATATCTGCACAAGATTTCAATTTTAATTTGTTTGGGATGAAGAGTCATAAGTAGAATTGTTAGATCATTGGTAATTTTGTTTAAACATTTTAAAGAATTTCTGGAATTTTTTTTTCTATTTTCCATAGCACCTGAACCACTTTTTATTCTAGGCAAGCACTGCAATTTCTTTCTATAGAGAATCTGACCAACTTTTGATTAAAACCTGGAGAGGGGCCGGAACCATAGCACAATGGGTTGACTGTTTGCCTTGTGCGTGGCTTAACCTGACTGATTTCTATCCCTGGCATCCCATATGAACTCCTGAGCCCACCAGGAGTGATATCTGACTGCAAAGTCAAAAGTACACACTGTATGCCACCAGGTGTGAACAAAACTTACACCTCCCAAAAAAAATCCTGAAGGAGATGGGCTGGAGATTTACTCCAACAGAAAAGGGAGGGAGTTATCTTGTATGAGACTGACCTAAGTTCAACCTCCAGGTTCTACACACCCTACAAGGAGTAATTGCAGAGTAAAGATCCATGAATAAGTTTTAATTACAACTTGTAGCCCAGGACGTAGCTCAGAAATCAAAACAAAACAAAATTAAGCACAAATTCTTGAAGGAGAGAGAGCCACATAAAAATCCAAATACAAAATTAAAAACAAACAAATGTAAATTACAGTAAGTTGAAGAAATAGTCAATTGATACTTCCGAAATGATCAATTGTAAAAGTAGACTAATTTATCCATCTTGTATTAATTCTAGTTGCTTCATATATATCTGACTATATGTGAAATAAGAAAACAAATGTTGACCAGGGAGGAATTCAGGGGTTTAATTGTTTGTCCTGAATTGTGACAAACCACTACTGTTTAATCTCTGGAACACTATATTGTCTCCTATACACTTCCAGAAATGACTGCCCCCTGTGGACATATATAGGCATAAATCCTGAGAACAGATTGGTATAGTCTCCCAAACCACCACCATCAAAAAAATTTTAAATTCAGAGAAACTAGACTTCTTTATCACCTTTTATTCATATAGGATGCAAAGTGCTATTTCCACTTCATTAACCTTTTGTCCACTCTATCTCCTTCTCACTCTTTCATTGATCTTGAATAGGATTACTAGAGTAAAGCATATCCTTTGTGGGAAGTAAGGCTAAATATCTAGTTGATGTATTTTGAAGCCAGCCTATTTAGCTCAGTACCTCCTTATCCTTATCCTCTATCAGCGAAATCACAAGAATATTTACCATTCTGCTATGTTACTTGCCACATGAAGAGTGAATTTCAAGAACCTCAAATACTTGGCACTCTATTTCAGCGAGTCCCTTAAATAATACAGTTTAAGGATAATTAAACCTTATGTAACGTCATTTTAGTCTTAAACCCATATTGGTATAATTCTTCTATAGTAAAGGTATCTCATTTGTACAAATATAGCAAGGCACGATGAGCAAAATCACTACCTACTAATATGCCTTATAAGTGATTTATATCCATAGTTAAAAATAAGCATAAAGATGCTGGAGAGATAGTATAGCTGATACTTTACTTGTCTTGCAGGAGGCCAATTTAACTCAATACCCAGCATTCTATAGAGTCCCCTGAGTGCAACCGGATATACAGAGCCAAGAGTAAGACATTTGCTTTGGTTCTCAAGCAAAAACAAATAATGAAAATGCACACAAAATATTTAAAAAGATGCAAAAACTGGGAGAGATATCATCAAAATAACAGCAGAGGAATGCCACAGTAGCACCTGCAAAGATGTTCCATATCACTGTTAATTAGCAGTGTACAAAACAAAATCAGAATGGTGCTCACTTCAGCAGCACATATACTAAAATTGGAACAATACAGAGACAATTAGCATGTCCCCTACGCAAGGATGACATGCAAAACAAAATCAGAATGAAGTACATATATGCCATTTTGAAGTCCTGAAAATCAAGACTGACAATGCTACTTATTGGTGAGAATGTGAAGATTGGGGATTCTTGTACTTTGGGAGTGAGAACGTAAAGTGTTTCTGAAAATAATTCGCAGTTTCTAAAAAGCTAAACATATGTTTAATCATATAATGCAACTATTCTACTCCCAACATTTTGGTGGAGACAATTCCGTTCATATATCACCATAAGAAATTAAGGCAAACAAACAGCTGTTACTTTTTTTTTAAATATTATACCTAAATTGCAATCAACTCCAATGTGCTTCAAAATTCAACAATCTGGGAGAATCTCAATATAAATACATTGAGTGAAAACTATCCTCACCCGAGTTCTATTGATTCTATTTGCATATAATTCTAGAAAGATTCTACTGGCTTTTACATAGTAAAGCACATTTCTAATATATGTGAGACTGTGAGATTAACCACTGGCATTTTTTCCTCCACAGCCATACTGTGAATTATGGCCCTGTGTGCTATACTGTAAAACCCATACTATTGAAAGAAGTGAAAAACATATTTTCCCCTAAGGTTGTTCCTTTTTCCCCCTTTTTACACTTTCCTGATGGGAGCTGTCTATCTCTTTCTCATGCAATGCAATGTTCCCCCTCACCCTCCCCTCCATGTATCCTAACAGACCTATGTTAACTACCTGCTTGTCTCTTATCTACTGAGCTACAGGCGCTGATGTACCCATTTGCTGGCTTCCCATGGTTTTACAGACCCCGTATAAATCGTCTTGAAGACATCTTGGAGACTTGAAGTCTGGGTCCCTGCTCTCACCTACCCTAAAAGTCTTGAGAATCATCCTTATCTTCGGATTCTTCTACATCAAAGCCCATTCCTGTTTCCGCTGTAAAAATAACACAGCCCACCTGAAAACTGTATAAAAACCCCCTGATTTCAGACCTCGGGGTTCGCAACCTCTGCTCTGCTCTGAGCACGTTTCGAACCTCTGATCGATCAGATTAAAATTGGAACTTGCCTGCAATTTGCTGAGCACGTGCCTTTTTCACTATTCTGTGCTGGGCAACTGGGGGGGTCGGGTCGTCCGGACTTTTCACTATCAAGTTGAGCATGGATAGGAATGGCCTAAGAATTTCAGCATTATATACAGTAGAATCTTATTTATAGTCACACAAATCAGTAGAGTACCTGAACTGGGAATACTTTTGTAGAGATGCTCTGACCTGTATTTCTATAACAAATGAACTATAACCTTAAAAGTTGGCTCATACAATTGTTGAATGCCCTCTGTGATGCTATTCTCAAACCACCTGGCAGATAGAATCCTTATAAAGCTGTTTGTTCCACAGGGACCTTTTAGAAAAATTGTTCCCATGATGCTCCTTGATGCTGAAATCTTTGGACACACCATGGCACCAGAGATAAGAAAAGATAGCACAGAGGGACAATAACTACCATGATTAGTACTCCTAATTAGGCTTGATCTTGGGCCATCCCTGCTTTCTCAGAGAGCTTGGTTAAAGGACATAATACCATCAACACTGAATCTTCAGGGACATCCCTCTTTTTTTAACTTAAGTATCATAATTACAAAGAGGTTTGTAGTTGAATTTCAACTATAAAAAAGAACACCCTCCATTAACCAGTGCAACCTTCCTACCACCAATGCCGTCCATCTCCCCCCTCCCTTACCCCCTTCTTGTATTCAAGACAGGCATTCTATTTCTCTCACTACCATTGTCATGATAGCTGTTAGTGTAGTTATTTCTCTAACTGAGCTCACCATTCTGTAAGTAAGCTTCATATCATGGGACATTTCTAAGCCACATTGTTCCTGCTTATCTTCTCAGCAGCACCTCACCTACTTCCCCAGGCAATTCCTCTTCTAGGTCCTATTACCCTGAAGTTAACCCAGTTCCTTTGGTCCTATTGTAGGAAGGGAAGGAAGTGTCTCTTTTTATCAACCTAGGAACTGTTCTTTCTTGGTCATAAGCTGGGAGGAAAGTTCTTGATCCAAAAATGCACTGGGAGGAGCAAATTGACCTCCCTCCTCCTGAGGCTCAGGTTCGACACAATAATAGTTATCATAAAGTTTTAGGAATGATTTTGATTTTCCTTACAAATGATGATAACAGGCAGCAAACTGGTCAGATTTATTGTGAGTCAAATGGAGTAATGTTCCTTGTTCCCTTAACTCTATGCGATTTGTATTCAATTTCATGTAAGCTCGCCTTCTAAATGCTAATCCCTGCAATTAAGGCAGTCGGAATAATGATTCTCTAACCTATGGTTTACCTCAGTCGCATCTCGGGAGATGACTGACTGTGAATAAAGACCTCTTTCCAAGTGCTCAGCCAGCAACACAGAAAATGAAAGGTTTCCATATTTACTAGAAAAATCAGCTTTAGGTGGGCGAGGTTAGCCATAATTTCATCTTTGTTTCTTTTCAGTAATCAGTCAGCAGGTGGGCAGACCATGGCTCTGAGAAATAAATTGCGTTCCTTGCATTGGAAGTAGAGAACCAGACTGGCCTAATGAGTGGGATTACCTTGGGCATCTTCACCTTGGATAGTCACAAAACAAGTCAAATGCCACCCAAGAGGCTGGGGCCTAGGAATAAAAGCCTGTAATTAGAAAAAGAAAATAAAAGAAAATGGTAGAGTAGGGGGTTAAGAAAAGTGTCTTGCAATTTGGAGGGGATTAGCTTTCATTGAAAGTTATTAGCTTTCTTTTGCATTGTTCAAGACCAATTTTCTTTCTTTTTTCTTTTCTCTAAAGTTTTTTATATATATTTTTAATTTTGGGGTCACATTCAGCAGTGCTTAGAGCATATTCTTGACTCAGTCCTAAGGAGGCAGAACTGGTGTTTCTCTCAGGGACAAATTAAAGTCTTGGTGATCACACTGGGAAATGGATTTGGTTCTGTGCCCTTTATACTCTCTCTCTCAGATTCCCAAGGCACGTTTTCACTGAAATTTTTAGCATTTTGATATATATATATATATATATATATATATATATATATATGTGTGTGTGTGTGTGTGTGTGTGTGTGTGTGCGTGTGTGTAAATTCACACACGTGCACACACATCTCTCACACATACTTATACATGTGCTATTATGATGGCATGAAAACAGGGATCAGCAGCACAAAAACAAAGCAAAATAATTTAGTATAGAAATACAGTGAGGTGATTATTTTCAATGGTAGGTAATTTTTTAAAAGGAGTGATATTATATCTTTATTGAGGGTGGGTGGATTTTCACCAGCAGAACTGGGAAGGAACAAGTGAGTCAGGTATGAAGACAGAGGAAAAAGGAAATTTATCATCATGTTTTGTTTTATTACCTCTCAGAAAGAGTGAAGGAAGATCACATTTTCTTTTCAGGCATTTGCACAACTTCTGTTTCAAGGGTTCATTTGTGGGGGCAGGAGACAGTAGCATTAGCACTACACTTGCCTTGTGAGCAGCCAATTTAGTTCAATTCTAGTACCACTCATAGTTTCTGGAGTCCATTAGGAGTAATCACTGAGCACAGAGCCAGGAGTAGGTACTGAACCCTGCCACGTGTGCCCCCGCCATGTCTAACATGTGCTGGACTCTGTGTTAGGTGATCTCTTAAAGTCCAAATAGCCCCAGCAAAGCCACAGAGCCTTGAAAATTCAAGCTGAGCCTTGAATTCTCAGGCCCATCTACTTGGGCTGAGTATAGCAGGAAGTTATCTCAGAAACCACCTACCCAACACAACTGGGGAGACCACTATTAAAAAATTAATTTGGACTAAGAGCGTGAGTACGGTGATTTGGTTTCCTTGAACAAGGTTGACCTGTTTTAATCTCTCACACTGCCTGTGCTTTTGCCACCCACCAGCACTGATCACTGAACACAGAGCTGGGAGTAAAGGAAAAAGAAATAAAGCATAAAACACGTTGTGTTCATGCAATGTTCTATTTCTGAGATATCTGCCTCTTTTTCTTGTTTCTCTGTCTCTGATACATGTGATATATGTCTATAGAAAATTGATATAAAACATCTGGTATCATGCAAAAACATGGCTTTCTTACACTGTACTACTCATACCTAAAAGCTACCATAATAACTAGATTTAGGGTGACAAGGTATTTCTAGAGATAAGTTTTGATAAATTTATTCCTCCTGTCTTACAGAATTTATACATTATTTAGACATATCAATATATATTTGAGAACATGTATTCAAAAATCATCTGAAACATTCCTGAATTGACTTTAACTAATCTTTCAAACAACTACTTCTAAATTAATTTAAATGATGCTTTTTTATTTGCATTCCTATGTGAGACAATGGATGGAAAAATGACAAAATCGGAACTTAGAGATCATGTTAACCTTTTCAAAAGCCATGTTTTCTTGATACAGGCAACTGGAAAAAGTTGTTTTCTTCAGTCAGAGATTGTTGCTTACAGTATATCTCAAAGCTTAGGGATTTATGAAAAACTTTCTGGTACATGACCTTTAAGCCTGCCAGTTTCTTCTGTGCTTTTGTTCTGTACCCAATAAACATCTAGGCTGCAGGAATACCCAGTTGATCAACAGGTTATTAATTTCTTATGAGTTAAAGCATATGAATTTTTTCTCTCACTTTAAACCTAGAAATGATTTCATTTCTCCATGAAAAGAAAATGAAACTGGTGTAGTATCATAGAAGAACACTTGGTATCAATGCATAATAATGTAAATATTATGAATCATCAAATATTTTAGGGGGTTAATTTTGGGCAGGGTGTGTTAGACCACATTTGGAAATGCTTTGAGAAGCTTGCAGTGTTTGAAATTGAACATACAGCCTCATCCAAGGAAAATCCTGGAAAATTTCAGGGATAAAAAAAGCTCGATTTTTTTCTCCCCAGCAGCTTTCAATGAAATTTGTGGTTGGTCAGGGATCACTGTGTTCAATGCTAACTTCTGACCATGTTTTTGGAAATATATATGGTATTGGGGACTGAACCAAGGTTAACTATATTAAAATTAAGTATTTTAAACCCCATAATATCTCACTGAACACTACAAAATTTTTCATTCAAATGTTAGTGAGAACAGTTGGTAGAATGTTTGTCTTGCACATAGATGACAACAATTTGATCTACCTCATCCCTTATAGTCCCCTGAGCCTGCCAGAAGTGATTTCTGAGTGCAGAACCAGGAGTAACACTTGAATGATGCTGGGGGTAGCCAAAAATCAAATGAAAAGGTTAAGGCATATTTCTGGTTAAACGATGAGAGAGAGAGAGAGGGGAGAGAGAGAGAGAGAGAGAGAGAGAGAGAGAGAGAGAGAGAGAGAAAGAGAGTGAGAGTGAGAGAGAGAGAGACTGCTTATCTTATGAAAGGGAGACCCAGATTCAATGCCAGGAGTGATCCCTAATCACAGTGCCTTGTACTCCAAGGGTATTTGACCAAATACAAAGCCAAACAACAATTATTGTCAAAGTGACTTTGCAGAGGTAGTTTAGTGGAGTCAAAATTTAAATCTGGGTTGCTGAGCCTCAACATCTCTATTTCCCTTTCCTAAGTTTGTGACTTTGAAAAGAAACCTTATCCTTTCCTTTCCTCTGTGTTCCAAACATAACTAGCAGTATTTAACCCATCAATTTTTTCTATACTCACATAAAGATATCTATTATAAAAGCATTTGAATGCATGCATATGTACATATATATCAGGCTGGCCTAACCTATTTTGATTTATCTATGCACAACTTGGAATTGAATTATTTTTTTTCTTTTTCTTTTTTTTTATAAATTTATTTAAACACCTTAATTACATACATGATTGTGTTTGGGTTTCAGTCATGTAAAGAACACCACCCATCACCAGTGCAACATTCCCATCACCAATGTCCCAAGTCTCCCTTCGCCCCGCCCGACCCCCACCTATACTCTAGACAGGCTCTCCATTTTCCTCATACATTCTCATTATTAGGACAGTTCAGGAATTGAATTATTTCTAACTAATATTTACCAAGAGGAAGTTATTAAGTATATATATTGTCTTCTTTATGACAGATGTTTTCATTTAGAAAATGAGAGCACTTAACCATAAGGTACCTTACCTTATTTTCCCAGTTTTTCTGTATTCTTTAATAGACTTAAGGTCTTAAACCATTTTATACTTATAACTTAATTTATTAGTATAAAATGATTTAAGACCTTTTTAAAAATAAATAAATCTCTGGGACAGAGATATGACTCAGAGATATGACTAGCAGGCATGAGGTTGGGGTTTAATCCCTGAAAAGAAAAAGTTCTCAACCTCATGTTGTTTTGATTTATCTTTACTGGCCACTCTCAGCAATGCTTAAGATTTACTCTTGACTCTGTGCTCAGGAATCATTCTAGGCAGGTTTTGGTGTACCAAATGGAGTGCCAGGTCTAGAACATGAATAGGCCACATGCAAGGCAAGTGTCTTACCTGCTATACTATCTCACCAGTCATCAAAACTTCTTTTAATCCTTTTTATGTTGTTGTTCCCTAAAAAGATTAATCGTAGATAACATTATCTTGTGAAAAGTCATCTGTATTGCAGCTTAACCTCGAAAATATTTTTTGTATTTAATGAAATAGAAATCAGCAGTATAATATACTCAGTTGTCATTAAAAATCAGAGGAAAGTTATAAAGGTTTCTGTCAAGGTCTCTCAGTATTATATCTGTAGGCTCACATACAAGTGAATCAGAGGTCTCACTGATATGGGCATTGTATAATTGTATTTGAATTGAATAATTCATACTCACTTCTTGAAAATATTAATAGAAATATACATGAGTTTTATTGATTTTGTACCATACTTTAAATTTCATATTCAATTTGTTTATGAGATCCATAGTCTACCAAAAAAAAGAATTTTGAAATGGTCAAATTATATACTTAAAACAATCTCTGGGGCCGGGTAGGTGGCGCTGGAGGTAAGGTGTCTGCCTTGCAAGCGCTAGCCAAGGAAGGACCGCGGTTCGATCCCCCGGCGTCCCACATGGTCCCCCCAAGCCAGGGGCGATTTCTGAGCACATAGCCAGGAGTAACCCTTGAGCGTCAAACGGGTGTGGCCCAAATAAAATAAAATAAAAAAAAAACAATCTCTAAAGGTGGGCAAGAGCCATAGTAAGGCAAGATACATTTGCCCTGCAAGAGGCTGACCTGATTTCAATCCTTGGCATGCACACAGTCCTCTGATACCTGCCAGAAATAATTTGTGTGCCTCACCAGGACTAGGTTTTGAGTACTGCTACTCTGTGGCCCAAAACTAAAAACGAAAAAGGTTCTCTTCCCATCTTACCACCTTAAGAGTTTATTCTTTGTGATTTAATAATCTCCACATGGGTCTGGCTTGTTACATTTAAAAGCCAGTAGAGGAAAATAACAGAGAATAACTTTTACATTAATGTAAAAAAATGACTTCATACCCAACAGAGCTATTTACCAGTTTACTGAGTTTTTTCTTGACATATGGTTTTGAATAGAAAATAAATGAGATGGAAAAAATGACTCTTTGAAGAGGAGACTTTTTGTTATGTAACTAAGAATATATACTCACTGTGCATGGCAAGATTAGTGGTAAAAGCACAAAGTAAATTCTGTGTACTCAACTTAGCTCCTGTAATTATTCGAGGTATATTATTTGGAAATTTTAAATAATATATGTCTCAATTATCTCCATACCTTGGACAATGCAATTAATGCTGCCTTGTAAAATTCTTGTAATGACAGGTGAGATAATTGTTATCATTCCACAGTATTAGTAAGAGGACAGAGAGATATTTGCTTATTTTTTAATTTTTCTGCTGTTTGTTTAAAGAAGATTCATGAAAAGTGATGCTATACTATATATCTTGTTTTTGACCAAAACTGAAACATGTAGTCATAAATTATGTGGACTTTTCTATTCTTCAAATGATCGGTCTTTGAGAAAAGTGGCAGAAGGCTCAGAATTATATCCAGCGTTCAACAATTCACCCTTAAATTGTATAGCAGAGCCCAGATTATGACAAACTGGGATGAGTTATTGTAGCTTGACTTAAAACTCATTACAGTGCCTGACAAAATAACTACATTTAACGGGTGATTTTGCAAATGCTAACCTAAATTGAGACTTCTAAAAGCTTAAATAAATGTCCTCAATGATTTTCATGTCACTATCCTCAAAGTTTCAGCCAAAGATTTTGTGATCATTAAATCAATCACATAAAGCTTTGAAGAAAGAAAGGAAGACGCTGAAAGCATGTGCATTTAGAAGAGAAAAAGATCATAACCTCTATATGGAATTTTAACAATAGTTCTAAAACAACTCAGAAAAATGATTCCTTTTGGAGAAGGTAGAAAAGTTTATTGGAAAATAGAGAAGAAAATGAAAAGGAACTCCCCATGTAGGAGGAACTTGGCATAGGATTAAATTCAGAAAAAATCTTAATTTAATAATTTAGTCCATTAGTACATTCATTTATTGTGGAGACCTATGAAGTTAAGCTTCTTTTTCTATTGGTTGGATCAATTATGACGATAGTAATGATGAGAAAGAGTACACTGATAATCATACAGTACATTTACTCGATTTTTTAGTTAAATATTTTATGGTCTCTGTTGATTTCATTCTATTCAACATATACAACTACATAGCTGTCCTATTCATATTTCTAGATGAGAATGTCAAGTTACTTTTTAAAATAAGTATAATTTAGTATATTATTTGAAGAGTGACAGAGTTCCCTTACATTTATGACCGCTACGCTACCAGTGTAGGTAGGTATATGTTCAAATTATTCAAACTTTCTAACATGCAATTTTCTCAACTGGGATGACTATAATCAATTGAGCTGTTGTAAAGAGTAAATGAAATAGTATGCATGCAATAGTTGACTTATTTCTCAAATATTACAAGTATTCTTAAGATAATTTAATTAATTTTACTTTGAACTTTTGCTTCTCCATGCTTGCAGACATTATCATGTATGAAGGGGCTCTGTATTAGCTACTGCACAAAAGTCAAAGATGCTTGAGTCATGACCCAAGGTTCAGTTTCTGGCATCCAGCATTAGCTATAGTGTCAAAAATTAAACAAATCTAAGTAGTTACTTCATAGCTACCAATACCCAACAGCAGCAATAGCACAGAACAAACCTAGGCAATTCCCAGGAGCACCTAGAAGCAATAGTAGTTCTGAGATCAAGTGCAGTAAGGCAATGTTCTGTGAGGCCTCATTTAATTGAGCAAGATATTAGATAACAAATTTGAATAAAAAGAGGCTGACACAAAATGTCCAAAATTCTTTTTGTAGCAAATTACAAATAGGCCAGAAATTTAACTAGGTCTGTGCTGTCAAAGGTCCCAGTGTCATCTCTGTGGCAATTTTGAATAAATTTCAATCTATTATTCATGTGGTGGGGTACGGAACTCATAGAGAAAAAAAGAGCCTAAAATGACTATAATGCTCTCAGTCAAAATAAATTTGAAACTCAAAATTGAAACAATCAACTGGTAAAGATATTAAATAGTGATTAAAGGATCAATATATAAAGAACACTTAATACTCATTGACATACACACATCAGTTAATTAGAGGCACCAAAGTATAAAGAAAGGTTGAAAAGAGATCTCGATTTGCTCAATATTGGACATATAAACCAGAGGAATAAAATATGTCAAGTAAGATTTTCATGTCTAGTAGAATTATCCTTTAATAATAATGATGATAGGGCTGGAGAGTTAATACATTAGATCACTTGTTTTGCATGCAGCAAATGTGGGTTCCATCCCTGGTACCTCATATAGTCCCCCAAGCAATGAGAAAAATAATTCCATATTTCAGCAACCAGGAGTAAGCCCTGAGCTCCTTTGAGTGAGGAAAATACAAAATAGCACATATATGATAAAAGAACTAATTTTGCACTAACATCAAGAATAATCCTCAATTCAAAAATATTTAGGTTGAATAAAATAAATATCAGAGGACATTTCATTAAACCATAATTGAAGTGCATCTGATTTAAGAAGTTTCTAGGTAAATAAGAGATAATTTCATTGAAATATATTGCATCTTTCTCATTAATCTGCTCTAGCAATACAAGTCTTCAAATGCAAAAATTTACGAGCCTCAATGTTTTACTGGTTTTCTATATGTTCCATATTTCCCAGGGAGACCTTTCAGAAAGGACTTCACACGTGTGAGAAAATTCTGTTCTCCATTTTTAAGTGTCATTTATGAAGTCTGAATCTTTTTCTCCAGCTTTATCCTTGCATCCTGACTCCTTACCAGAATTATTCTTAACAATCTAGTAACGAAAATTCAGGCTTTTTCTAGTATATAACTCAGTAATTGTTCTCTTGCACATTTTCCTATCATTATTCATTTAAAATTTCCATTTGCTGGCATCATTTTCACCCTATTGAAGGCTATTAACATAAAATCACATAGAGTAACTTACCAAAATAAATACTGAATTGAAGAGATTATAGATCACATGGTGTCTGATATGTGTGAGGTTCTGAGTTCCATTCCTGGTGTGAGCAGCATCATGAGCAACACTGTGTGTGGCCTTGATGGATCCAAAACAATTTTACTTGAGCATCACCCTGCTATGATCAAACATTAAAGCATGAGTCGACTCCCACTCCCTGAGTGTTGGGGTATTTGATATATCAATATAGACATATTTATAACTATAGATTCTAAATATAAATGTATAAATGTTTCTTTCTCTATAAACTATATCTTTATTTCTAACTCACTTGAGAGATGGATATGTATACTTACAATTTTTGATTCTAGAAATCCAAGATTCGTATTTGTGGTTGATTATTGGTGAGGATCGACTTACAATGGACCAACTTATTGTATTCATGCAAGTTAAAATACAGAGAAGAAAATAAAACACATTTTTAAAATTTCACTCATTACAGGTTTTCATCTAATCATTAATATTATTTAGAATGACCATAATTCCCAATATCATCACAATGCAAGGGGTTAAATTTCAGTATAGGGAGTTTAGAGGAACACAAATATTTAATCCATGCCAACAATAAAACTGTAATAAGTATATACATGTAAACCTTGCTACTGCATTAGGCAATGGTTTTTTGATATGAAAATCATCACAGTAAAAAAATAAACAGATTGATACTTTGACCTCATCAAAATTGAACCACTAGGCATGAGTTCTCAAGCAGAGAATATGGAAAGATTTGATCTGGGCAATCAAGCACTGTTGAGCTATTGCAGATTGTTTTAAATTCACATATTTTAAAACCTGCATTTAATTATAATGCTGGCTCATAGTGGTAAAATTAGTTATTGCTAATTTCTTTCTCTCATTTTTTGGTTAGGGGACCAACTGAGAGCTATTTCTGACTCTCAGCTCAGAAGTGACCACTGATGTTGCTTGGGGGACTCTTAGTGCTGGAGAACAAGAGAGTTGTTTTACTTTATGAGAGTAAATATTTTATTTTATTTTCTCACTATATTTGACCATCTCATTGAAGTCTTCATCTTTCCAATGTGGTTTCTATGGAAGATATAGATATTTTACACAATGACAGTGGATCATTCTAAGCTTATGGAAGTAGAGTTTTCAATTATAGCCACTCTAGCAGGGGTGATTTCATTATGTTGGCGATTAAAAAATCCTTTGATATTTTCCTATTGATTTGTCAATTGCTTTTTTAAAAAATCTTATCCCTAAAATAAGGCCCCCAAGGAGTTTTTTTTATCATTCAGTTGACAGAGATATACCTTTTTCATCTTACCTGAGGAATGTATCAATTACTAATTATGGAGTGTGATATAATAAAATTGTTTAAAAGAATCTTTATGTTCTCTCTTGATAATACATTACTACGGTATTGCACTGGTTTCATGCTAGGTACCATTATGTTGATTGGATCTAGAAAGACATTTAAACTTCTCAGTTTTCATTGTTAATATGTCTGTGAGTGTAATAATGTGTGTGTGAGATCAATCCAATAAAATATCCAGAGTTCTATACTGTCAGTGAAATTTCTAGACATTCATTGGTATCAAGTATAATGATACAATGCCTACCAAATTTAATACAATGCCTATCCTATTAATTATTTGGATGAATTTCTCCAGTCCATTTTTTTTTTGGTTTGGGGGTCACACCTGGCGGCGCTCAAGGGTTACTCCTGACTCTACACTCAGAAGTCGCTCCTGGCAGGCTTGTGGGACCATATGGGATGCAGGGAATCGAACCAGAGTCCAACCTGTGTTGGCCACTTGCAAGACAAAGGCCTTACCGCTGTGCAATCTCTCCAGCTCCTTTCCAGTCCATTTTTAAAGACAATTGAGTCTGGTTTTTTTTTTCCAGGCCATACCCGTTTGATGCTCAGGGGTTACTCCTGGCTAAGCGCTCAGAAATTGCCCCTGGCTCGGGGGGACCATATGGGACGCCGGGGAATCAAACCGCGGTCCTTCCTTGGCTAGCACTTGCAAGGCAGACACCTTACCTCTAGCGCCACCTAGCCGGCCCCATTTTTAAAGACATTTGAAGTCACTCATTTTAAATCATTCCCAGAATGAAAACAAACTATGTTCAAAATTGGGAAAGGGGCCTGAGTCGTGGTGCTAGAGGTAAGGCGACTGCCTTGCAAG
The DNA here is from genome assembly GCF_024139225.1 of Suncus etruscus. NCBI lineage: Eukaryota > Metazoa > Chordata > Mammalia > Eulipotyphla > Soricidae > Suncus > Suncus etruscus. The sequence goes on from NC_064868.1 coordinate 81,795,632, forward strand.
CACTAGCCTAGGATGGACCACAGTTTGATCTCCCGGCATCCCATATGATCCCCCAAGCCAGGAGCAATTTCTAAGCGCATAGCCCAGAGTAACCCCTGGGTGTCAAAAGGGAACTTTACAAGAAAAAAACATCTAATCCCATCAAAAAATGGGGAGAAGAAATGAACAGACACTTTGATATAAAAGAAATACAAATGGCCAAAAGGCACTTGAAAAAATGCTCTTCTTCACTAATCATCAGGGAGATGCAAATCAAAACAACAATAAGGTACCATTTCACACCACAGAGATTGGCACACATCACAAAGAATGAGAACAATCAGTGCTGGCGGGGATGTGGAGAGAAAGGAACTCTTATCCACTGCTGGTGGGAATGTCTTCTAGTACAACTTTTATGGTAAGCGATATGGAGATTCCTCCAAAATTGGAAATTGAGCTCCCATTCGACCCAGCTATTCCACTCCTAGGGATATACCCTAGGAACACAAGAATATAATACAAAACCCGTCCTTCACACCTATATTTATTGCAGCACTATTCACAATAGCCAGGCTCTGGAAACAACCAAGATGCCCTTCAACAGATGAATGGCTAAAGAAATGGTGGTACAAATACACAATGGAATATTATGCAGCTGTCAGGAGAGATGAAGTCATGAAATTTTCCTATACATGGATGCACATGGAGTCTATCATGCTGAGTAAAATAAGTCAGAGGGAGAGAGCTAGACACAGAATAGTCTCACTCATCTATGGGTTTTAAGAAAAATAAAAATCATTTTTGCAACAATTCTCAGAGAGAATGAGAGTCGAGGGCTGTAACTTCCAGCTCACTTCATGAAGCTCATCACAAAGAGTGGTGAGTGAAGTTATAGAAGTAACTACATTGAGAACTACATAACCATGTGAATGAATGAGGGAACCGGAAAGCCTGTCTAGAGTACAGGTGGGGGTGGGTGGAATGGAGAGAGATTTGGGACATTGGTGGTGGGAATGTTGTACTGGTTATTTACATGACTGAAACCTAATCACAGTCATATTTATAATCAAGATGTTTAAATAAATATATTATAAAAAACAAAAACAAAAGTGTGTAGACCCCAAACAAAAGCAAACAAACAAAAACAAAACAAAACAAAATTTGGGAAAGATACGCTGCCCTTAGTTTTTTTTTTTTAACAAATCTAACAGTGTTTTTAACATGTTAATGCACACACACAGAGGTGCTATTTGTTGCTTTAATCAGGCCACTAGATAATTTGCAAGGCAGTTCCTTAGAATTTTGTGCAGAACACAAAAGTCAACTTATGAAGCAGTTTTACCTTGTTACTCATCTTTAATAAAAATTGAAAGCTTAGCAAAACACTCTGGGGTTACAATGAAACGAGCATCTATTCATAAGCTAAGTGTTAGCTTACTTAGATCATGATGGATTGAAAATTAGTTGTCAGTAAAATTTAGGAAAAGTGGATGCGAATGAGCCTATATAAAGGGGAGGAGAATGACAATATTTCTCTGCTATGCAAATAACTTATTAAAGAGCAATGGAAGAATCCAGTTTTGTGCCTGTCAAATAATCCCTTTCCACCTTCATCCCTGCATTACCCAAAATATTTAGAAAAAACTGATTCTAGTTTTGGGGAAAAAGGATTAACCAGCATTTAGTAACATGAACATCCATTAGCACTTGTTGAGTCACCATTCATCCTGAAGCAGAGACGAAAGTTGAGCTTGTCATGACTTAAGACCCCTGGTAGACAGTCAACTAGCTGATCCAATGACTTAGTTTGTTCTGTCATGAATAAGCAAAAATGAGTTCTTCTTGGATGAGCACTGATTCTGGATAAAATAATTCTTTCCTGCATGCAATGATCTTTCAAAAAATTATCTTGGGGCTTTATCGTAATAATTTCCACTGCAATGTTTTTTCCATATAATGGTTCTACATAATAAATTTATTGTTTGTGTTTTTGTTTTTCGGGACACACCAGTTTGATGCTCAGGGGTTACTCCTGGCTAAGCACTCAGAAATTGCCCCTGGCTTGGGGGGACCATATGGGACGCATAGGGATTGAACTGCGGTTGCCATCTTTCCTTGACTATTGCAAGGCACACAACTTACCTCTAGCATCACCTCGCTGGCCTCAATAAATTTCTTATCATAAAACTTAACAGTGAATTAAATACAGAATTAGGACCATATGCACTGGTCAGCAATCTGCGGCTCGAGAGCCACATGTGGCTCTTTACACTCTTAATTTGGCTCTTCTGTGTGCCGGGTAGCTGCTCCAGGAGTCAGGACTCTGCTCCTAGCTTCTGTCAGTGTGCGCTCTGTGTGGCTCTCAACATATATTTCAATCGTGGTTTTGGCGAGATTTGGGTCAGTTGAAAAAAAAAAGGTTGCCGACCACTTCTAGGCCATTTGCTCTTACCATGCCCCTTAGATATATTTTACATGTGTCTTTTATTCCTTTCCATAGAAATATTTAGATAATGCCTTATGTAATCTGAAAGAGATACCAGAGAATTGTCCCTTGAATTCAGAAGTAACCAGTTTGTCAAGAAGCTAGAATTGCTGTTTGAAGACTAAGTGACAATTTCAGCGGATAGTATGACAGGCACAATGTTTTCCAGAATGTTGGAGCTACTTTCTATAAGCATCTAATATCTATTAGGTGCTTTCGTTTTATCTACTCCTTTTATAATGGAGTAGAAATGAAAAAGTCACTTCTTGTTGTCTAGAGTGACCCCGTTTGTGATTTTTTTGTCACTTCCTATCCCTGTGACTTTGTGCAATGTTGATCTAAAGGTCTTTGTTCTGGCAGGAGGAATGTTTCCTCCTGGTCACAACAATGATTCTGGTGATCTGGGACTAAAGACTTGCTCTTGAACACTATCTTACTCATGCTTTTGAGTCAGCAGGGATGGCTTCACTGTGTTGATTGCAGAGACTAATTTCTCTGCCATAAGAAAATTGCACTTCTACTTCAAACACAGGTAAAAGAGAACACTTATTGAGTATAGTGTCTTACTGCACTATTTAGTATTAACAGTACTGTGGCTAACATCAATTAATAAATTCACTTAATTTAGTCAAACTATTACTAATAAAGTCTCTTCAGTGATGATTCGAATAGCATAAAGAGATGAAAGTGTGCAACCTTGTGAGATAATTTTCAAAGGTGAATCAAATTATAAATAACAGCTTTGGCTACATAATGAATTTCTACATTTACATGAGCCAGTTAGGGAAAAGAGTGCCATTGTTTTCTTATTTGGTAAGGATTTTTGTGCTTCTTGATGTATCTCTATTCTATCAACCTATAGCTATAAATATATATGAATACATTATTTAATTTATTTTACTATTTTTTCTATTCATGCAACATAAGATTGGTGACTTCACAATTTTATGTTAAATTTTTTTATCAGTCTAAGTTATAATGTGCCTAGAAAACTAATATTCCAGTATTTTATAATTTTGTTTTATTTGTTTGTTTGTTTTCTTTGTGGGTCACAATGGTGATGCTAAGGGGTTACTCCTGGATCTGATATCATAAATCACTTCTGGCTGCCTCACAGGATCATATAGGATGCTGAGGATTGAACTGGGATGGAAGCATGCGAGGCAAATGTCCTATATGCAGTGCTATCACTCTGGCACCAAATATTTTGTATTTTCTTGAGAAAGTGTATTTTCAATTATATTCAGAAAAAATGTTACATAGATTCATGGCATAGTCCTAATTTTTATTTAGGATACTAGATATAGTTTATGGATATTAAGCATGCCTTTACTTTGGAGATTATATATATTTTTCAGAGATTATGTATGGTTACTTGTCTAGAGGTCAAGTGGGCAAGAAATGTATTTTTGGATTGTTAATTTATGTGTCAAATATAATGGATCCAAGTTTACCCAGATAAGGAGTGGAACTTTACTTTATTAGTATCTGTGAGAACCTTTGGATGCTGTAACCTTAGATAGATTTAATAAAATAGATTGCTTTGCCACTCCTGTGGACCTTTCCAATCAATGAAAAGCTTAAATAAAAGTAATAGTCTTGTAAATCACAAAATCCCAATCAATACAATTTTTTTCTTATAGAAAGGTTCTCTTTCTCATCTTTCTTCAAGTAATTGGAAACTTCATTCAGTTTTCCTAGCGTTAGAATATTAGTCTTTTTACCAGACTGAAACAGAAATATTTACCTGTCTTACATATCTACCCTGTAAGCAATTAGACTTGAAATTCTACCCACCAGTCAGGTCTTGACAAGCCTTGAAATTCAGATGGAAACTACACAGAAGTTATTCTGTGTCTCCAGTTGGTTGACAGTAGATTTTTCATCTGGGAGATCGAACCTTAGAGATTCAGAGTTCATAAAGATGTTTGCAATTCAACAAATAAAATTATCTCCCCATATTTATGTCTACAGCCATCTTTATATATACATATTATTTTTTAGTTTTTAATATTTTTGCTTCTTGGTCCACAGCTGAAAGTGCTCTTGACTCTTTGCTCAGGATTAACTCCTGGCAGTGCTTGGGACCCATATGGGGGTAACAGGGTGAAATGTATGCAAGGCAAATGCCTTACCAGCTGTAATATCTGGCTCTAATATACATAAATTCTATTTGCTATATTTCTTTTAAGGTTTTATATTTTTTAATAAATAAAATTTATTAAATAAAGTTAAAATAAATTATATATTTTTATAAGAAAGAAATTTGTGCAGTCAAAAAATGATTAATTGCTTTTTTGCCCTATGGAGAAACCCATTTTCTCTCATGAACCTGCATTTTTTCTCTCTCTTATCCATTTTTCTAATAAAATCTTATAAATAAAACTATTTTCTACACTAAATAAAAAGGGTATATTATTATATTGTGTTGAAACAAATTCAAACTGAATTATTGAGTGACTAAATAGATAGCAAAATCATTTCTAAAACATGAAATAAATTTTAACAGACACTATTGTAAAATAAAGTATAGATAAACATATTAAAAGGTTGAAGACAAGTCACTCACACAATAAAATGCTGTCAGACTAAAAGGTGAAATGCAAAATTCAGTTTCATTAAGGTATAGTACTTGACAGGAGTCCCTACAGAGAATATTTTAATTTGACGTTATTTTGGAAAATTCAACGAACATGCAATAGTTACTCAAATAAGAAGAGATTATAATAAAATGATATCTAAGAGGTAATTCTTTTGCACTAGTGATAGGATTATATAACTAATGCTAAGAAACGTACTGCATTTTAGATTAAAAGCAAACCTTTCATTTTGAGAAAGTTATGTACATGTGTTTGTACCTATAAGCTTAATTTCCACCATAATTTTGTTTGCTTTACAGTGTGATAAAATTTCCAGTAGTTTTTACTTTTGTAATGATATTTTGTTGATATTTGATTTTACTCAATGAGTGATATACATTATTACTATACTCAAACAACCAAGTATTTTCATTGTGGAGAAACATGTTTCATGTGATTATTAAATTAAAGAAGAAATACTGGGATAGAAAATACATTAATTGTATGTTTAAACATGCTAATTATATCTGTATTTACCAATTTTAAAAGTATTATTTATCATAGTCAGAGGGATAAAGCAAGGTAGTGAAACCCTTGTTTGGATTGTTGCAGAAACCTTATTTAAATTCTGGCACCACATATGGTCTACTGAAAACAAAACACAGGAGTGATCCCTGAGCAAAAACCAAGAAGCACTGGGTGTGACACAAAAGCTATAATAAAAATCATAATAGTGTCAGAAACAAGAGGGATAGTACAGTGAGTAATGTGCTTGCCTTGCATGAAGCTGACAAGGGCTTAATCCTTGGCCTCCCATATCATCTCCCAAATACTTTTCAAAAAGTGATTCCTGAGGGCTGGGCCAGAAGTAACCCTTTACTTTGTTCAGTGTCATCCCCAAACAAACAAAAAATAATCTAAGTAACAAATGCATAAATCACAGCCCATTGTTTTTTAATATGCTTTGTCTGTTTCTTTTATAAAATGTCATGCAAACTATCATTCAATTAACATATTACCATGTTAGCTTATGCCATCTTATTAACAAAGCATAAAAATAAATATAACATATATTAGAAGAACAAAATGAAGAGAATATTATCAAGTACAGCATAAGTTGGAAAAGAAAGTAAGTTTTACAAATTTATAAAAATTAAAATAGTATAAGCTAAAAAAAGAAAGGATGTTAGAAACACTTGTGGAGGTCAAACAATACTCCTTTGAACAAACTGTTGAGTCAGTGAAGAAAGAAAATGAAAAAAATAATAGAATACCTGGTGACAAATGCAAATCCTCAGTACCTATAGTCTGTGGCAGACATAGTACTAAGAAGAAGTTAAAGTCAATGTATACCAATCTCAAAACAAAACCATAAATAAATAAGTGCAGGGACTGGATAAATAGCACAGTGAATAAGTCCTTAATTTGAACACAGCTTCAATTTCTGTACACCATACAGTCTCTGAAGTCCACCAGGAGTGATTCTTTACTTCAAAACCAGTAGTAAACCCTGAGCACAGTGGAGTATAGATCCAAAAACAAAAACAAAACAAAAACCGTGCAACAAATAAAAGTGTAAGCTTACTCCTAAACCAGGAAGAAAAATAGCCAAAATTGAGTAGAAGGAAGAAAACTTTAATAAAAAGGAGGTCTGGTTGCTAAGTAGTACTTGTACTCTTTCAAGAGACCCAAAAGGTTAAAGAAAATATAGAGCTAAATAGAAAAAAATATCCAAGGTAGAATTTTGCAACCATCAGTATTAAAGAATACAGGCAAGTGAAGGAGGGAGGAGGGAGTTAGGGGGCATTGGTGATGGGAATGTTGCATTCATGAAGGGCGGTGTTCTTTTTTTATGACTGAAACCTAACTGTAAACATTTTTGAAATCATGATGCTTAAATACATATTATTATTGAAAGGAAGGTCAAAGAAGAAATCCAGATACCAGGGAATTTTTTTATGGCTCATTGCTGATTAATCAAATGAGGTTCTACAGGCCAGGAGAAAATGGAGGGGCATAGTACCAAAGCTGAATGAAGTGAATGCCTACTCCACCACATTATATCCAGTAAGATTAGCATTCAGATATAAAGGAATCACACAAATTTCTTGGGAAAGCAAGACTTTATGACCTTTACATACTTTTTGTTTTGTTTTGTTTTTGTTTTTGGGCCACAACTGGCGGTGCTCAGGGGTTACTCCTGGCTGTCTGCTCAGAAATAGCTCCTGACAGGCACGGGGACTATATGGGACACCGGGATTCGAACCAACCACCTTTGATCCTGAATTGGCTGCTTGCAAGGCAAACACCACTGTGCTATCTCTCTGGGCCCAACCTTTACATTCTTAGTCTACTTTTACAAGTAGCTTAATTAAAGGAGCTTTTCTCAAAGGCCACATATGCCTCACCATCAATTCATAATTTTTGTGGAATCATAACATTAATTCTTCCCTCTGAGTGATCTTTTATCAATGGACATCAAATTATGAAGATTATCAATGGGTAGTTAAATTAACTATTAAGAGACACAAAGTAACAAGATGATTCATAAAACTGAGCTCAGCATTTTGTTTCCTACAAGAAAAAGTCCAGGGAGACACAGATATTCAAAGCCAAAAATCTGGAAAACTATCTACGGGACCAAACTATTTTTTAAGAAAAATAACATTTTATTGAATTAGGGAGTATCTTGAAATATCAATAAGAATATTTCTGACAGTGCTAAGAGCACAAATTGAAATTATGATTTCTTTTTTTAAAATTTTTATTTAAACAAATTTATTACATACATGATTGTGTTTGGGTTTCAGTCATGTAAAGAACACCACCCATCACCAGTGCAACATTCCCATCACCAATGTCCCAAATCTCCCTCCTCCCCACCCAACCCCCGCCTGTACTCTAGACGGGCTTTCTATTTCCCTCACACATTCTCATTATTAGGATAGTTTGAAACTTAGTTATTTCTCTAACTAAACTCATCCCTGTTTGTGGTGAGCTTCATGAGGTGAGTTGTAACTTCGAGCTCTTTTCTCTTTTGTGTCTGAAAGTTATTATTGCAATCAAGACTCTGGAAACAGCCAAGATACCCTTCAACAGATGAATGGCTAAGGAAACTGTGGTACATATACACAATGGAATATTATGCAGCTGTCAGGAGAGATGAAGTCATGAAATTTTCCTATACATGGATATACATGGAATCTATTATGCTGAGTGAAATAAGTCAGAGAGAGAGAGAAAGACGCAGAATGGTCTCACTCATCTATGGGTTTTAAGAAAAACCAAACTATTTTTTTCAAGGAAGGGTGAGCATACTTGTATTGGGGAACAGAGGTGTCAACCTTGAAAAGGACCCTCAAGGTCAGGGATGACATGTTTAATGATCTAGGCATCAATAAATATAAAATAACTAATGTGATTTCTTATGATCCAGTAAAATGTTTAATTTATAATATAAGTTAACTCTTATCATGGAACTATTCTTTTTTTGTAAAAGCCGTGCTGTTTGAATCTGTAGGGTTTCATACATAGATCAGTAAATAAAGAAGCAAATGTACCATACACGTTAAACAAAGTGTTTCACATATATATCACTAAGCACAGTTATATGTAGGCTGAGCACAAAGCCACTTTCATACATATGTCGTATTAAATATATCGATGTCCAGAGACCAGAGATCTCTTGGTTCAGGGCCAGTTACATTTTAATTTTATTTATGTACTTATTTACTTAAATTTTTATTTAAATACCATGGTTTACAGAATTTCTCATAATACAATTATTTCTGGCATTCAATGATCTAACATCAATCCTACCACATAAGTAACATGAAAATATTCTAACAGACATGAAGGAAACATTGACCCTAATCTAATAGTAGTAGGCGATTTTAACAGAGCTATTTCACACCATTTTGCCATTTAGGCAAACTCAACAAGAAAACAATGATCTTGAATGAATACATGGAAAAATGGGTCCAACAAAAATATATAAGGTGTTTTAGCACTATCACACACACAAATATACGTACACAAATATACGTACACAAATACTTCTTTATAGTGAATCAAGATAGGTTTTACTGAGCTAAACTTACTTAGAGATATATGAGAGGAGAGAAAAGGGGTAAGAGTGTGTGTGTATGTGTGTGTGTGTGTGTGTGTTTAAATTAACAGACTTTTGAAGAGTGGAAATAGTTAAGCAAAGAAACAGAAGAAAGCAAGTGAGGTATGTGTTCAGGGGAGGACAAACTTTCCCACTCAATTCTGAGTACCCTATCTTCTCCAATGTACATGGGACTTTCTCCAGTTCCCCAAGATAGAACACATAAGAGGTCACAAAACATAGTTCTATAAAATAAAGAAAATAGAAATAGTACCAACAATTCTTTTTGACTATGATGCTTTAAAATGAAATTAATCATAAGTGGAAATGGGGAAAAACTTAAATATTTGAAAATTAAACAACTTACTACTGAAAGCGGGTGAAATATGAATCCAGAAAAACTCTGTTACATACACAATGGAAGAATTCTTTTTCAGCTAAGAAAATGAAAACCAAAAGGGCAATGCTACAACTTTCAGCAATATGGCTGTGCCCATAATGTGCTGTGCTGAATGAAATATGTCCAAAATATAAGGGAAAATTACAGTATACAAACAGTTGTATTTCTTTTTACTTTTTTATTATTGTTTTTACTTTTTACTTGTTTATTTAGCTTTATTATATATAGTACTGCCTTTATGCAATGTTATAGAAAAATATAAGATAAATATAGAAAATGAATTGCTAAATTGTAAAACCAACATTGTGGTTACCAGATGGGAAGGGACAATAAAAATGGTTTTTTAAATTGGGTAAAAGTGGTTAACTGCATATAAAGGTGAAGTTTAACTTTTAGTGGTATACTGAATGTAGTATTCATATATGTCAATTAACTTATTTTGGTAAAACAAGGTAGTTTTTAGTAAAACTTAGTAAGATGGAGAGGAGAGAAGGAAAGGATATATATTTTCAAAGAATATGGACTAATCTAGAGTGGAAAAAAATAGGGATATACAGACACGCAAGTGAGATACATGTTCAAGGGGGAACACAGGCATGATGAGAAAGCCTCATAGCTGCTGATTTATAATTATGTACACTGAAATCTATAATATTGTTGTAGAATCAAATAATTAACGATGGGGCTGGATGGAAGTGGATGGTGAAGGATGGAGGCCCTTGTCCTTAGGTCCCGGCCACGTGGCTTCATCCCCCATTAACCGGCGGGTCTGGGGTCCAGGAAAGCTACGGGTATTGAACTCACTCACAGGCAGGCATCAGGAAGCATCAACTTTATTCATGCCCTATTAACCACATGTGTGTGGCCTATCTCATAACCTTTCAAGCATTCAGCCATTCTTAGTTACCCTGCATCTTAATTCCTTTCAGCCATCTTTCTTTGACCTCCATGCCTGTCAAAGACCAAAAGAGGCAAAGACCCAAAAGCCAGAGAGCCCAGCAGGGCAGAAACCCTAATCCCCTGGCTCAAAGGCTTATCTACCTTTTCCAAGACCCCTCCCAGGAATGGGCGGGGTCTTGCAGGTAAGGTCACACATAATATCTGGTTCCCAAGACCCCTCCCAGAAATGGGTGGGTCTCAGGTAGCTACACCTAAATCCAGGGTGGAGTTACAATTGTAAGCCAATAAAAATATTACAATTTTTACTTTCCACTTTCAGGTATATATGAAAGAATTGTTCTTTCCATATTAATTATCACTTTTTCAGCTTTCTTACATAAATAATACTATCATCTGTAAACATACAGTTGTTTTTTCTCCTCCCTAATTTACATAAAATTACTTAACCTTTTTTTTATTTTTTGGGGGGGCACACCCGTTTGATGCTCAGGGGTTACTCCTGGCTAAGCACTCAGAAATTGCCCCTGGTTTGGGGTGACCATATGGTATGCTGGGGGATCGAACCGCGGTCCTTCCTTGACTAGCGCTTGCAAGGCTGACACCTTACCTCTAGCGCAACCTCTCTGGCTCCTAACCTTTTAAATATTTTATTGGCTAGAACTTTACTATGAATTAAAAGAGGTGGTGAAATTGAAGTATGGCAGATTGCTTTTTTCCCCCAGGTTTTTTACCACAGCAAAATTTAATGAAAACTTTTCTTTGATGGATAAAAGGTTATACAAATATGTTTTGTTGGGGTCAGAGCAGTAGCGCAAGGTGTAAGCAGTTTGCCTTGCACGTGCTAATCTAGCAGGGACCTTGGTTCAATCCCCTGGCATCCCATACGGTCCTCCAAGACAGGAGAGATTTCTAAGCGCGTAGCCAGGAGTAACACTTGATCGTCATTGGCTGTGCCCCCCAAAAAACCTCTTTTGTCCTAACCTGAAGCTCTTTATATCCTAAAAGTAGTTTTAAAATATATTATCTAAATTAAAAGAATATTCTAAAATGTGACTGTACTAAAATCAAGATATTGTATTCATCAATTAAACATCATAAAACAAGTAAAAATGCTACTCACATCCTGGAAAAATGTATTTTCAGCATATATATATATGCTAAAAGAGTACATATATGTGAATTTACATAAAGCAGTAAGAAAAAGATAAAACAAGAAGAATGTGATTAAAAATGACACGTACATCTTATTGAAAAAAGAAGTAACATGGGGCTAGAGTGGTGGTGCAAGCAGTAAGGCATCTGCCTTGCCCGTGCTAGCATAGGAGGGACTGCAGTTCGATCCCCAGGCCTTTCATATGGTCCCCCAAGCCAGGAGCGATTTCTGAGTGCATAGCCGGGAGTGACCCCTAAGCGTCACTGGGTGTGTCCCCCCCAAAAAAAACACAAAAAAAACAAAAAGAAGTAACAGCTGGGCCCGGAGAGATAGCACAGCAGTGTTTGCCTTGCAAGCAGCCGATCCAGGATCTAAGGTGGTTGGTTCAAATCCCGGTGTCCCACATGGTCCCCCGTGCCTGCCAGGAGCTATTTCTGAGCAGACAGCCAGGAGTAACCCCTGAGCACTGCCGGGTGTAGCCCAAAATCCAAAAAAAAAAAAAAAAGTAACAGCTATAAGTTAACTCTTATCATGGAAATTAGATTAATTTCAGGTTCCTATAATAGATTTCCATGCAGAGAAGTTGATAATACACAGATCTGACTTCACTCAAAAATCTTAAATCAGGAAATCTGCAGTAGGGCTACATAAACTCTGTATGTACTAGGTTTCCAAGTGTTGTAATCAACGATGCTGGTGTAGAGACCATGGTTGAGAACTAATACAGAAAATACCTTTTATTTGCATGTCAAAGGAGAAAAAGAACTATTTTTATCAGTGAAATTTTCAATAGAATCAAAGTGGAAACAAGTGATCAATGATAGGAAAATATATTGACAAAGTACATAATATACAATGCAACATTATTGCTTACAGAACTTTATAATATGAATACAAATCTTAAAATGTATGACATGAGAGAAGGAGCCTTATTATAGCTATAAAATTTTACTATGTTCATATTAAAATATAACTAGCCAATTCAAGTATTCATATGTGATCAAATTTTTATTCATTGTTGAGTTTGGGAGGCATGTGCTGCTCCTATCTGTACTCAGGATTTACTCCTGGTAAACCTTGAGACATAGGTGTTGCAAGCGATTAAACACAGTTCAATCATTTCTAAAGCAAGTGCCTTACCTTCTGTATCTCTGTGACCCCATGATCAAACTTGCTAAAATTATGTTGAATGAGTGACAAATTTATTACTGAAATTCAATAAACTTTGACTTCCAAAATTGAATAGACCGGTCAAATAAATTTTTCTAAATACTTATTCACACATAAATGTGATTCATATTATTGTGTGTTTTAAATAATGCATAATAAGCTGACATAATTAAAAAATGAAATAATTTTACTGAAAGAATTTGCAAATGCCATAGAAACCCAATAAAAAGCAGGGCCTAAAACAGATCTTTGGAAAAGCATTAAGTAAGCACCAGAGGAGTATTTAGATTTGCAGATTCCCAAAATCTAAAAGCATATAATTAGTAAAATTTTGCGACTATAAAATAAATTTATGAAGCCAGAGACAGACCTCGTATAGATTAGCCAATAATTTTGCATGTGGAAGAGCCTCATTTAGTCCCCAGTACTAAATATAATCTTCATAGTGTGGATGGGCAACTCTAAAATAATCAAATAAATATGTTTAAATTGGACAAAGAAGTTTGTAATGTATATAATAAAATATCTTAATATTTGTGGAGAATTAACATGACAAAAACCTTATGAAAATAGCACACATGGTGAAATTCTTAAAAGTTACAAGCTCTTCTCAAAATCAACTGCCCATTTTTATGGACCTAGATTGAAATTATATTATAAAAAGTGGTCAACTACCTAGGAACACAGTCTAGCATAAAGAATTAAGTTCATGTTTAGAAGTGTGTAAGAAAATCTACACTAAGCTTCTGTGTTCATATTCAACTTTCTTCCAGTGGGACACTGAATGTAGAACTCTACATTAACACCATAAATTACAGTATCAATCAGTGTCTCACTGGGATAAATGTCTTAGTCTTTTGGTCATTCCCAGAAGTGCTCACACATTACTCCTTGGTCTGTGCTCAAAAATATGTCCTGGTGAGGTGTGTAGGACCTATTTGGTGCTCGGGACTGAATCCAGGTCAGCCACATACAAGGCAAGAGCCTTAGCTACTATACTATTACTGTAGTTTCTATTATTTCTTTTTTTTACTATTAAGTATCTACTTTTTAATAAAACTACAATCCATTAGGATAAATGTCATATCTGGTCTACAGTTATACCTTTATTTGCCTAATGTATAATAAAGGATTATCAAATATTTTATTGAGTTGTAATTGTCATGTTATATTACTTCTGAGTATATAACATGACACCTTACTATATTAATCAGTAAAATATTTATAGTTAATATTTTCCAACACACAAATGAAAGATTTTTTATCATACAACAATAACAATTCTTTAAGTAAATTTTAAATATATATAGATATATTATATCTATATATACAGATAGACACTATCTGTATATTACACCTTCAAGACTTATAAGCAAAAGTATATTCATTGGACATCATGTACATTTCATATGTTCAGTTTTCTGTCTCTATCAATCATCAATATATTTTCTACCATTTATGAAAACTATTGCTAGGTTTTCCTTATTACATATACTAGTAACACAATTCAGCAGTAATTTCTCTATATGACTTATGTAAATGTAATTTAGTGTGCCTTCAAGGTCTTCTATATTGGTGAAAATAGAAATAGTTATTTACTTTTGAATTACTTTTATTAATATTTTTTCAATTTACAATATTGTTCCTAATATTATTGATTCAGGAAGATACTAGTCTGACAAATGTGCCGTCACCTCTACCAATATCTCCAGAATCTGTCCCACCACCCAAACTGCTCGCTCCCTCCAGTCACATAAAAAATTTAATCCCCAAAAAAATTCAATCCATATTGCATACTGCAATAAAAATTAAAGGCATGGCAGATAGGATTACATAATATAAACCATTAGAAGTCAATTTGTGGTGATAAATTGCTATATTATTTTAATCCATGTAGATTAATATTTTATAATAATAGTGTTTATTTACATATCAATTCATCCTTAAACAGAAAACTGGGCCATTTTCATTCATTTTGTTTTTGTTTGTCTTTGTTTTGGGGCCACATCAGCAAGTATTTACTTATCAGGGTTACTCCTGGCTATGAGCTCATATATCACTCCTGGCAGAGACTGAGGACCAAATGGGATTCTGGGAATCAAACTTGGTTCCACCCTGGTCAGCCCATGCAAAAGCCCTACCTCTGTGCTCTCTCCGGCCCTTCATACATTTTCTATTCTAAATTATGTGATAATAAAAATGAATTTATGGGTTCCTTATTGAGCAAATATTATTTTCATCAGATCTACACCAAGAACTAAATCTGTTGGATTTCATAATATTTTTTACTTTTATAATGCCTATGATTGAAGCCATACAGTCATACAAAACAAGCAATTTACAAGTAACTAAGTTGATCCTCAAACTTGATATTTTAATATTTTAGTTTTCTTATAAAATCTTCATGTTTTTTTCCAGAACAGCCACATCAACTGATAAATACACCGACAATGCACAAATATTTTCTGTCCTCCAAGTCCTTGCAAGACAGTTTCTTCTATTTTTTTGTTTTAATTTTTGATTTCATTTTATTTGGCTTTTCAGTACATACAAGGCTATCCTCTGGGCTTCTCCTGGCTCAGTACTCAAGAATAACTCCTAGCTTGACCCTGGAAACCAAATTATGTGGTGGCAAGGATTGAAATTGGGTTTGCTACATGCAAGAAAAGATTCTTTTTGTCCCCTTTTTTCTTAAAAAAAAAAGTAATTTCAATAGGAATGTGGTAGTATAATAGACATCCTTAATGATTGATGATGTTGAGTAGCTTTTTATATAAATATTGTTCTAATGTGTATTTTCTTTCACCTAGATTGTGGGCAAATTCACTGCCTCTATTTTAATTAAATTGCTTGTATTATTGTTTTTGAATTTTTTTTTTTTTGGTTTTTGGGACACATCCAACAGTGCTCAGCTGTTATTCCTGGCTGCATGCTCAGAAATCGCTCCTGGCAGGCTCGGAGGACCATATGGGATGTCAGGATTTGAACCACCATCCTTCTGCATACTAGGCAAATGCCCTACCTCCATGCTATCTCACCGGCTCCTGTTGAATTTTATGTGTATAGACTATTTTATGTAATACTTTATTATCAAATATATAAATCCAAAAGCTTCTTTACCTTCTATAAGATTCCTTTTAATATTGCTCACGGTTTCCTTTGGTACATAGATAGGCCTTAATTTGACATAGTCCAGAATTTTTTTAACTCAGATATGGACATCAAGCAGCAAAAGTGATTGGGGATAAGCTTATATGGAAAAAATAAAACCAAATACAAAGGTTTGTGAAAAGGTTCATCCTTGTTTCATATCCCCGAGCTATTCCAAATCACCTGGGGAGAATTTTAGAAAATAATTTTAATATGGTTCAAGAAATCTTATTATTGTTATCTACAAGGCTGCTCCAGATTTTGATTTCCGGTGGGTTATTTCTTCCATTCTTCTTCCAAGCATTTGAACTACTTCTGTTTTCAAGTAATTCATTTGTTGTCTTTAAATTAGCGAGGATTATTGATTGCAGTTTAATATTTTATCTTAAGAAACAGTCCTTTAAGAATCTGCAGTAGTTTATTCAGTATGGTGCTCATACAATTCTAGAAAAGGAAACTAGCAGACATCGATAATGTATAGAAAAACCTAATGAAGTATGTTACTAGATTCTGGGGGTAGTTAGCACATAAGGTGACCTTCTGGGAAGCCAGATAGCTGCTGCTAAAACCTAATTTAAATGGATGGGCTAAAATGATTGTTTATAACAGAATCTGATAAAACTCCCATTTTACCTCAAGGTAGGAAATACAAGTCAGGCTTGCATTAACACTTGCAAAACTTTCTATTTTATTATACATAAATAATTAAATATATAATATGATGGCTATTATGTACACTAGAGCTAAGGTTGTATTATAAAGGCTACAGAAAGAATGTGGTAATTAAACCCCTTTCCCAGCATGCTGCTGAATTGGGTCCAATCCCTGGTACACCATATGCTGCTCTGAACACTTCTAAGAATGAACTCTAAGTGCAGAGACAGGGATAAAACATAATCTCACCAGGTGTGCTGACCACACTCAAATGCTCGTGTCTAAAGTTATTATATTATGCAAAGTTTGAATTATAACCATTGCTAGAGTATTTTACATAACAAAATCATGTCTGTCATTAAGAAATATGATTGGGTAACTGACCTGCCCATGAAGGGTTGAGCCCGATGCCTGCTGTGGGCGTTTAACTTCCTTTTCCAAAAAGAGTATTTTGACTGCATGTCAACAGAGGTGAGGTGACCCCCCTAAAAAGGGTGCACACCTCCCAGCCAATGATCATCAGACAAAAGAAAAATATACTAATTCTTTTTTAAATATAATTTTAATTTTAATTATAGTGGCTTAAATATCGTTCACAGTACTATTCCAGGTACATATTTACATTGAATCAGGGGAATTCCCACCACGAATTGTCCTCCTCCACTCCCATCCTGCCTCCCATATCCTCCACTCTCCCCCCGCAGGGGTTGCTAGAATGCGTGGTCCCTTCTATATCTAGTTAATTAGTGGTCTTATAACTGTTTGGTCTTGGTGCCTCCATTACTGCCCCCGCTAGTTGGGAGACGGGACTAGAAAGATCAAGTTACGTGGTTTTGTTTGAGGAAGAGAAATCGATTATGCCGACTATGAGCAGAGTCATTCTAGAGGCTCTCATCCTTGGTTTGAGGAACGATGGGGAAAAGAAGAAGGTGAAACACCACAGCAGTTCAAAAAGAGGAATCAAATAAGATATCCAGTGAGCACTGCAGCCATAAAAATATGCACCACATAGTTGCCATGGTCTTGAGATAGGAAATATGATGAGGCGCAAGGAAGAAGAGAAAAGAAGAAAGAAACAAACACAATTATGTATGTAATCAAGGTGTTTAAATAAAATATAAAAAAGAAAGAAAAAGTAAATATATAATTAAAAAATGGACAACGACTTCAATATCTACCCCAAAGAAATATATCAAAACTAGATTTAAAAATTAATAAAAATTTTAAAAATTAAAAAAAAAGATTATTTAGTGTTTTTTGTCTCTTCCCCTCCCTCCCTGAATAGACACAGTAAATGTTGGGGTCATCCGAAATTGGAATCCCCTTGACCTAAGAGATACATGGTTTCCCTACCCTTGGAATATGTTGTCATGGGATTATCTATAGACTCCTTTCACGTTCATTTACTCTCCCCTTGGTGTTTTTGTGCCATATCGGAGACTTCTGCTCCGATCTGGATGATAAAAACAGACCTCTAAATCTAGAGGTCTCAGTCTGTGCACAGGTCAAGGAGTGGAACTTATGATGAAGAATTTCTTTGTGATTTTAGAAGTTCTGTTTTCTCTATGCCATTTTAATCTGTCTTCTGTGGTTAGTGGTCTTGGCCCTTGCACTGAAACTCGATGGAGCCTGGGATATTATCTTTCGTTATGTTTCCAGAAGACCCATTCAGTTGCAATTGCCTCAGTCAGGACTCTGGAACTAGAGGTCATGATTGTTCTGCAGGACGTAGACCAAACCCTAGACTAGGGCTTTCCTGTTGGTCCCAGAATACATACTGCCTGGTCAAGGTTCTATCAGCTGGTCATCTGTAGATCACGTTCTTGGCTTTTGCACAGCTCATAGTGTGGTAAGTCTTCCGATTTTGTTTTATCATTAGTTGGTAAAGTAGGATAACCTGTTCTTATGTCCATTTGTTCCCAATTTCCTCATTGTTAGGATATCATATTAGAATTGGCACATGTTGGAGATCGAGTAGTATTCAGGATGTCCCAGGTGGGCTTTGGTTCCTGTAGCTGTTGTGAAGAACTGTGTCGATTCTATGTCTGGGGTTCAGGATTGAGATCTGGACAGTCGGTGTATAATCTTCTGGCGTCTAAGATGGATCCACATGACATATTTTCAAGGTGGGAGATTCCCATGTATTGTAAATAAGTATGAGTTCTTAAATCTAGTAGATAAGAGCTTGTTTATATACGTGGGATTTCCCCTTTTTTAGTGTGCCTTTGCGGGAAGAACTGGTGCTTCATTATATTGCTGATGCATTTGGGGGTGAAAAGAATAAAGAAACAAGTCACAAACCCAAAAAACATAAAAATAGAAATAAAAATATATATTTGCTCACATATGTATAGTGAAAATGATTTTAAGTAAAATGAAATAAAAAATAAAGAGATAGTTTTATACAGGTCTTATACTTATGATGGAAGTATATGTTTCCCCATTGCCTTTTGATATTTTCTTGTGGGGTGTG
This sequence comes from Suncus etruscus, assembly GCF_024139225.1. NCBI lineage: Eukaryota > Metazoa > Chordata > Mammalia > Eulipotyphla > Soricidae > Suncus > Suncus etruscus. The sequence goes on from NC_064868.1 coordinate 81,814,683, forward strand.
GGTTACTAGGCACCTTTTCATCGCACACCCTGCCCTTCCTGAGATTGGTGAAAGATGGGGGGTCTTATGTAAAGTTCTTGCAATGGGAGTCCTTTTAGGGCTAAGTCCTAAATAGCAACAGTCCACGTTAGGATAAGTTGGTAGGGAGAGTCGCACAGCATGTCAGTAGGGGTGTTGGTTGTCTTTTCCTGCCGGGGACAAGGTGTGGCTTTGAGTGGATGTCCCTTCGCTCGTGTGCTGGGTACTGGTTCATTGGGGTAGGAGGTCAGTCTTGATGCCTAATAGATTAAGAACTGAGGTGAAAAGTTTTAATAAATTGGAAAATCTGGATGGTATTGAGGGGTGAAGGGGTAGTTGGATTCCTGGAAGGGGTATAGGTGAGAGTATTTGGAAGGGGCAGAAAGAAAGAAAGGGGAAAATAAAATTAAATAAGGAAATAAAAGGAAGAAAGAGGGAACAGTCAGTAGAGAGTTTAAAAGAGCGGGGGCATGTCATTTTGCTTGAGTATATTCGATGAGTAGACCCCTTAGTATAAGTCTGCAGGTCATCGTTGCTGCTTCAGTGGTCTGGCTGGTCACACGATTCAGGTCCTAAAAGAAGGTATGCCCTAGAGATAAAGGGTGTGTTAAAAAGTTTTGTCCAGACAATTTTGTAACACAACCTGGGTATGGTATCTCGTGTGGCTTAGCTCTGAGATGCCATCTTAGGTTGCCCATCCTTTGTATCCAAGAACGCCTGTGGACAGAAAAGCTGAGAGGTTATTTTGAATATATTAAGCTTAAGGCATTAATATCTATTATTTTGAAATACTTCGGTTGTAGTCAGTGATTTCCCATGGTATTCTTTACCTGTAACCTTGTATAAGATCCATAAGAGATTATTATGAGCAGATTATATACCTGTTCACTCTACGCTGCTGATTCTGCAGTTGTTGGTTTCTTTATGGTTTAATGTGTGGTCGAGAGTTTATGATGTTCCTCTTTCATGTGTTTTGGGCACTTATGTGTGTGGTATATGTGTGGTATTTCAGTGTTCGGAGTTTCTACCCTGTTAAGTCCTGTTATTTGATCTTTGAATATTAGTTGTATATATGGTGTAGTTTCTAGGTGCTTCAGTATAGTGCTATCATTCTGTGTTTATCTTTCATCTTTTGACTTACTTCATTTAACATAATATGTTCAAGGTCCATCCATGTTGCTGCAAAGTCTGTGATTGAATCATTTCTTATTGTCATGTAGTATTCCATTGTGTATAGATACCACATCTTAATGATCCACTCATCTGTTGTTGGGCATCGAGGTTGGTTCCAAGACTTGGCTATTATACTGAGTGCTGCGATAAATAGTGGGGTGCATACATATTTTGGGGTGAATGTCCTTCTGGCTTGGGAGTAGATACCCGGGAGAGCAATTGCTGGGTCAAATGGCAGCTCAATTCTGAGTTCCTTGAGCACTCTCCAGACTGTTCTCCATAGGGGTTGGACTAGGGGGCATTCCCACCAGCAGTGGATGAGAGTGCCTTTCATACCACAACCCCGCCAACAGAGATCGTTTCCATTATTATTGATGTGAGCCATCCTCACTGGTGTAAGGTGGTACCTCATTGTTGTCTTGATTTGGATTTCCCTAATGATGAGTGAAGATAAACAATTTTCATGTGTTTGTTGGCCATCTTTCGATCTTCTTCGGTGAAATGTCTTTTCAGTTCATCTCCCCATTTTTCTATGGCTTAATTTGGTTTTGTGGAGCTCATCTTTCTGAGTACTTTGTATATTCTGGATATCAGCCCTTTATCGGACAAGTTGAGTGCAAAGATTTTTTCCCATTCAGTTACCTATCCTCTTGTGTTGAGTATGGTTTCTTTTGCCATACAGAAGCTTTTTAGTTTGGTGTAGTCCCATTTGTTTATGTTTGATGCTAAAGTTCTTGCCATTGGCAATCTATCATCAAAGACTTTTTTGATATATAGGTCTTCGAGTGTTCCGCCTATTTTTCTCAATAAACTTTATGGTTTTGGGTCTGATTTCTAGGTCTTTGATCCATTTTGAGTTGACTTTTGTATATGGGGTGAGGTATGGGTCAATTTTCAATTTCTTACAGGTGGTTTTCCAGTTGTACCAACACCATTTGTTTAAAAGACTTTCTTTGTCCCATTTCAAGTTCTTGTCTCTTTTGTCAAATATTAGTTGACTATATGTCTGGGGGCTTATGTCTGGAAATTCTGTTCTAAGCCACTGGTCTGAGGCTCTGTCTTTGTACCAGTACCATGCCCTTTTGATCACTATGGCTTTATAGTATAGCTTCAGGTTAGGTAGCGAGATGCCACCCAGCTTTTTGTTTTTTAGTATGTGTTTGGCTATCCTGGGTCTTTTGTGGTTCCAGATGAATTTTATGATTGATTGTTCTAAGTCTTTAAAGAATGATGTCTGAATTTGGATGGGGAGTGCATTAAATCTATATAGGAGTTTGGGTAGAATGGTCATTTTGACTATATTGATTCTACCTACCCATGAGCATGGGATGTTCTTCCATTTCCTTAGATCCTATTCAATTTCTTTCTGAAGTGTTTTGAAGTTTCCCTGGTATAAGTCCTTCACTTCCCTTGTAAGGTTGATCCCTAGGTATTTAATGTTTTTTTACTATTTTAAATGGAATTGAATTCTTAATCTCTCTCTCTTCTACTTCATTATTTGTGTAGAGAAATGCTACTGTCTTTTGTGTTTTCACTTTGTAGCCAGCCACTTTGCTGTATTGGTTACTTATTTCTAGGAGTTTTACTGTGGACTCTTTAGGATTTTCTATGTATATCATCATATCATCTGCAAAGAGGGATAATTTGAGTTTCTCTTTCCTAATTTGGATTCCTTTGATTCCCTTCTCTTGTCGGATTGCTATTGCTAGGACTTCTATGATTATATTGAATAAGAATGGAGAGAGTGGACAGCCTTGCCTAGTTCCTGACCTTAGTGGAAATGTTTCCAGTTTTTCGCCATTGAGGATAACGTTGGCCTATTTTGCTGAGTGTTTTCAACATGCATGGGTGCTGAATTTTGTCAAACGCCTTCTCTGCATCAATTGATATGATCATGTGTTTTTTTTTTCTTGTTGTTGATGTGGTGTATGTTGATTGATTTACGTATGTTGAACCAACCTTGCATCCCTGGGATGAAACCCACTTGGTCATGGTGTGTAATCTTTCTGATGTAGTGCTGGATTCAGTTTCCTAAAATTTTGTTGAGAATTTTTGCATCTATGTTCATTAGGGAGATTGGTCTGTAGTTTTGTTTCTTGGTGCTGTCCTTGCCGTCTTTGGGAATGAGTATGATTTTAGCCTCATAAAAGGAGTTGAGGAGGGTTCCTGTCTTTTCTATGGTTTGGAAAAGCCTGTGGATCAATGGTAGTAAGTCTTCTCGGAATGTTTGATAGAATTCACCTGTAAAACCATCTGGACCTGGACTTTTGTTTTTAGGGAGTTTTTTAATTGCATCTTCGATTTCCTCTGAAGTGATTGGCCTTGTTTAGATTTTCTAGATCTTCAAATTCCAGTCTTGGTAGCTGGTATTTTTCCAAGAATCTGTCGATTTCTGCTGGGTTCTCTAGTCTAACTGAGTATAGTTTATAATATGACCTCATGATATGTTGTATTTCTTGGGGTTCTATTGTAATCTCTCCCCTTTCATTTGTGATCCTATTAATTTGGGTGATTTCCCTCTTTTTTTTTGGTGAGTCTTGCCAGTGGTTTTTCTATTTTGTTTATTTTTTAACAGAGGTGAGCTGACCTCACCCACAAAGGGTGCACACCTCCCAGCCATTGATCATCAGACAATAGAAAAAAATACTACTTATAGGCATTCCAGAAGGGGGAGAAAATGGGAAAGAGGAAGTACAAATATTGAGGAAGATAATAGCAGAGAACGTTCCCAAACCTAGGGAAAGAGGTTTGTCTACAAATCCAAGAGGCAAAAAGAGTGCCAAACAAAATAAAGCATAACAGAAAAACACCAAGTCATTTGGTAATCCAAATGGCAAAAAAAGAAAGAGAGAGATCAACTCTATATAGCAGAAGTGAGGAAAAAATCCTCAAGTATAAAAGAAACAACATAAGAATCAAACAAGATCCTTCATTTGAAACAATCCAGGCAAGTAAAGAATGGAATGACATATTCAAACTACTGAATGAAAGAAACATTCAACCTAAAGTCCACTACCCAGCAAAACTCTTTTTACGTGAGAGAGAAAGTTAAAAATATCCTCTGACAAAAAAGAACTCACAATATTGTGCTAATCAAACAGACCTTGAATTAGCAACTACACAAACCAAATAACCATTGAAATAAAAACAACCCTACACAATATAATTACACAACAGCCCATGCTGTCAATAATTTCCTTATATATTAATAGATTAAACTCTCCCATCAAGAACAGATACAGCTGTTTAGATTTAGCAAGTTTCCAATTAACTGTTCTTTATAAATGTCTGTAATAAAGTTCTAATGCTTTTATCCACAGAAAAGGATGCAGAATACGTTTGGAACCCATGGATTCCTGCTAAAGTGCTAGCTATAAGTAGTTTTAATGTCTTAATTATGTCAGTCTATAGCTCCTTGAACTTTTTGTCCACAATGGTACTCGAAGATATAAGTTGGTCACTCCAGTTCCACATTGCAATGCTATACTATATTAAACTCAGAAGACAGGGCTCATTATGATACTGTCATGATAAAAATTTTAATCTATTCATTTCCTACTGATTATGCCTACTAATATAATCACAGGGCTCATTATGATATTGTCATGATAAAAATTTTAATCTATTCATTTCCTACTGATTATGCCTACTAATATAATCTAATGCTATGTCCACAGTTAATGGAATATGCAACTGCATGCCATGAATTCCTGTTACAGAGCTCATTCATTGACTATGTTATTGTAATCTGTCTTTATCTGTAGTTAATTTAAAGTTATACAATAATGCTTATGATTCTATACATATACTCCTCTTTTAATGACCAAGTTCCATTTCAAAGACTTGGTCGTTAAGCAAATTGATCATTAAGTGAATTGGTCGTTAAGTGAGAAACTGCATGTACTGTATACAGTACTACAGTATATGCATAGTACTTGACAATACAGTATTCTAAATAAGTAAAATAAAAAAGAGCAAACTGAAAACTTCCACTTGTTTTAATTTGCATAGGTTGCATAATTTACATACAATACTGCAATATATTACAGAACATAAAGTTAGGAAAGTAGGTACATTAAAGCACCAAAAACCACAGTACTGTACTGTAGAGTGTACAAGATGGAAAAAGGATATTTAAAATAAAATAATGGTGAAGAGATGGTTGTAAATGCGAGTGGTCGCTAAAAAGGTACCATATTTTCTGGCGTATAAATCGATTTTTGAAACAAAAAAAAGTCAACCGAAAATTGAGGGTCATCTTATACGCCGAGTATATCCCGAAAAATGTTTCAATATGCCGCTAAACAAAAATTGTCTGAATATTGCCACAAAACGAATTTTCCAACTTGATCCTGCACCAGTCACTGCAATGCTGCTCGGACCGCCTCTCTAACGCAGCCAATCCAAGCAGGCTTTTTATGCATGCAAATTAGACAATGTTCTGGACCCGAATCTACACTGTAAAAAGCCTGCTCAGATTGGCCAGAGTCAGAGAGGAAGTCTATTAGAGTATAACCTTGGAACCTTTGCTTGTTGTGATTGGCTCACTATGGTACATACAGTTGCAGCACAGGAACATTCTGTCTGATACAGCGAATATAGGCCTAAACCTATGTTTTAACTGCAAAATTAGGGGTTGTCTTATACGCCGGAAAATACAGTAGGTCATTAATAGAGGAGTATATGTATTGCCTTATTAATGGAACTTGGATGCTTATGACCTAGTAGATGATATTTCATGGTATAGACTCCTCTTACAGTGCTCATTACCATATCACTTGGTTTTCTAAACTTGAAAATTATGATTGCTTTTTAAGAAGGCTTTATATACAATTTAACTCATGAAACCTGTTTTTTCAGTAAAGTTTAACCTCATCAATTATGATTGGCCTAGAAAATGAAAAACCTTTATATTCGACTTGACGGCTTTATATTTTTAAGCATCTTGTTTCATATACCTGGGTCAGCTTTTCAACTGTAATCCATGGATTGATCCTCAGTGTCTGTCTGTGTTTGCATGAGTGTATGTGTTGGCCACCTAAATGTCTGTCTGATGTCCATCTGTAATATATGTCTGTCTATGTTATATACTGTCCATCCCCCTATCATATATAGCCCATCTTTCCCCCCTTTGCTCACCATCTTACAATTTATTTTCTAGACCTTCACTCTCTCAACCCTAATTTGTTATCCCCCCCCATTCAACTATTTTTACCTCAGTTCTTAACTCTTCAGGAAGTGGAACATTCCTCCCACCCCAGACAGATGCCTACCAGGTCCAGAGTAAAAAGATAGATACTCAGCCAGAAAACAATCTGCCACTGCCTCTGCTCCTGATTTGCTCTCAGAGGCCCCTTTCACCCACATCTCCTTGCTTGGACTGTTGCTCACTACCAGATTCACTTTCTGAGAAGCTCCCAGCTAGAGGACTTTTCCTTATATGTGACTGATGGGAAACACTTTTTAGACTCTACAAGATCAAATCACAGGCTGAAGCCGTGTTTCAGATTTTATTTCCCCAACAGACTATTTTTAAAAAAAACTTAAAGGGGACATGTATATCGCCTTTGAATATCTCTTTAGCTGTATTTCCTTAACAAGTATAAACCTTATTGAGAATCTTTTTCTGTAGCTGCAATTTTTTTCATTTGTTCGGTTCTATTTATTAGGTAATTTTAGTAGATACATTTCTCTAGTGTTCTGAGTTCATGTTAGAACCAGGTTATAAGGATTGTTTAGTTTGTTATTTTTACTTCCATATGCACCAGAAGTACCATGTGGCATTCTTTCTTTTTGCATAGGCACATTAACATAGGGAAATCTTACCTGTGAAAACAAGTCCTTATCTAATGAAAATAGGAACACATAACTTTTATATTGCAGTGGGGCCTTACACCCTGAACACTTGTCATAGTG